>NC_090923.1:213167772-213467772 GCF_040938575.1 Ambystoma mexicanum | reverse complement strand
GCGCAGCACCATAAATCATTGGATGGCGGGTTGCAAGCTACAGACACAAATTCGGAACACCTTCCTAAGACGTTACTAACTGCTTACTCCTGCATGCCCTAACTAAGACATTACCACTTACCAGAGCCACATGCATCCCTACTGTGCATATTTAGCAGCCACGTGCGGCCTTGATGAATCCCCTGCATGTGTACATGCATGTGAACAGCAAAATGCGGCAGTGTTTGATATGTGTACTAATTGTAGCCCTCCTTTGCCGCATTTGAACAGCTACTACGACACATCATGGCACAATGGAATTGCGGGTGACAACCAGGAACACTCTGGTGACAACTAACGTAAGCTAAGTTCTACACTAAGTCATGTGTGTTTATTATGTTGCAGTGCCTTTGTATACTGCTATAGTAATATTGTATGTGTGTGTAGAGTCAGAAGCAGGGACATGCGTTTTTATGAATGTAACAGCATGTTAGAAATGTGCACAGTGGTCAAAACCGTTCCCTAACATACCCAACCTATCCATCACATCTCCTTAAACATTATCCTGGTTTTCCTACTTCCCCCTTCCTATCCAACCATTGTCACCCTAAACCCCCTTTCCTGCTGGGGTTGCAGAGCCCTGAATAAGCATTGACTTGCAGTTCCCAAACCAAAACCGCAGTGGGGGTGATTGGTTCATGCCACTCCTGCGCCTCGGAGCTCAGGGCCCTGTTACAGAAAGGTAAGTATGTAAAGTTATGTTATTTTATGATCTGTGTTTTAATATAATATTTGAGCATACATACAACTGGCAAGGTACTTTCCAGGGTCAACATTTGGCTTTACTGCCTATTAAATGCAACTCTACTTTTTTTACTGGTGGCAACTAGTAGACATGCCTTGAGTCTGGTTCTGCAAAATAAGTATAGTATTTAACTATGTGATGATGCTGTTGTTTTTGTAAAAAAGAACAAAAGAAACGTTATCACTTTCTCAAGCGTTTAAACAAAAAATAACATGCGCAAACACTATTAACCCTCGATAAGTAACATTTTCTACAAAGTCGTAAATTGACACGATTCATGGATGATGGTTTGAGGGTCACTTTTTTAGAGTCAAAGGGTGGGACACTTTTGTGTTTGTTGCCCAGGCCTATTTCTTGTCCCAGCCTGACCCTGGCCTCAACCAAAATACAGACCGGGTCTCACTTGGCAATATCACAGCAGATCATCCAGTCAAAGAAACAGTGTATCTCCGGTACCCAGACATCACTGCATATCCTGAGGTGGCTAATCAACAGTTGCAGATAGCAAACCCATGCACTGCAGTACTGCTCTCCCAAATAATGGAGCTACAAAGCCAGGTGCCCCAGAAAGACAAAAAGCTGTGTGTTAGAAGGGGTGATCACTGTCATGACTGATTTGATATGGAGACAAAATGTTACAGGTAAAATAGTAATACCACAGGAGTTGCTCATGGTTTCTCTTGAGCATCTGCATTATACAGCACATATTTCAAAACAGCAAATTGCAGTTGACATGCTGGAAGACTGGTTTGTCCCCAAAATGCAGGAATATGGTAAAGAATGTGTGGAAAATTGTACTACTTATCATCTTTACTGTACCTGACAAAAGCTCAGGATGTTGTGCCGCACATTGCCCCATCCTACTGGACCTTTCTTGGGACTCCACATTGATTATGTAGACATGTTAAACAGGTACAGTAATTACTGTTATCTTATTGTCGTGGTTTGTCCATTTTCCTGTTCGATTGAGGCTGACCCTTGTGCACAACCATATGCAAAATCATCAGCTAACCTTTTGGTAGGCACAGTTATTCATAGCTGGGGAATATGTGAGGTCTTGACATCTGATGATGGAATTCACCTTTTGAACTAATTGTTCAAAGAAATTGCATCTCTATTAGGGTTACAGCACTGCTAAGACTGGATAGGGGATCTGTGGGGATCTGTACTTTTGCCCGTCATACAGTTGGGGTAGAGGAACAGAACACCCCAGCCAAGTATCTCTATATATGGTAGCAATGGACGAGACTCGAGGGAGGTGATGCAGTAAGGTTATTAGGTACAGTGAATACCAAAGCCCTCACAAAGGAATGTCCACACTATTTTATGTGTTAACACATTTCTTGTACATAAAATAAGGTTCAGATAAATATATACACATAAATAGCACACTATCTTAATACTAGCAAATATATACACACTATGTGGTACCACAATATACTTTAGATTTAATTTAATTTAATTTAATTTAATTTAGAATGCACCAACTGGTGACAATTATTAAAAAGCATGGGACTCTCAAAGCATTGCATAATTGCATAGACAGTGCTGTAGAAAGGCAGGATAGTTTCAAACATAGGCAGTATACTTTCTTTCGACTTAAATAGGTGATACTGTGCGAGGATCCCCCCACCTGGGCAACCCGTAAGGGAAATCTTAAGGTGTACTTTATCTTGTATGTTGCGCTCAGTCCAGAAATGCTTAACAATCGTCCCCCAATACCCCAAATTACCAGGGATACCACAGGGGAACAGGATCCACCGCAGATCTGGGACCCCTGGATGATTCCAGAAGTTGGAAGATGCTCTTCCTCATCACAGTACCTTGGGTGCCTTGGCAGGTAAAGTGTGCAGTTTTGTGGCTTTACTCAAGGGGATCCTGGATGGATAGACCCCCTTTTGAGGAAGGAGTCAAAGGGATGTTGCTGTTGAGAATGAGAACGGAACCAAATAGTGTTTGAAGGCAGTGGTTTGGAAAATCATGATGGTCTCCTTTGGCAACTCGCTACTCTGTTTATGGATGTCCCATGAAGGCGAAACCTGGACCTCAAAAAGTCCTTGCTGAAGAAGATAAGACCCTTGATGGTTGTGGATGATTTTCAGTGACAACGGGCGCAGTGGCAGAAGTAGATGTTGGTTTTCAGAATCTTGCGGTTTATCAATGTTTGTTTCTTCAGTGCTGCAGCCGTAACACAGACCTCAGCATGTCTTTTGGCATCCTGGACATGACCACTGAACTGTACTGTGGACCCCCACTAAGTCTGGAGACTCGAGACATCTTTTTCAGATTTTGGTGGCAGGAAATCCACCAGCGAAAACTCCACTGCTGGCAGTGACCTTAGATCTTGCCTGGTGGAAACAAGTGGTTAGATTTCTTAACAGGTATGGCCCTTGAACGATTCTTCAATCAAGTGGAACTTTGGCAGTTCTGGGTATTAGGCAGAACAATGCCAGGGTAACCCCTCTTCTGAGCAGTAGACAGCACTTTGGCTTCGAGCAGTCACAAACACTCCTCCTGACCTTGGGTGATGCAACTGATCTTCTTCAGATTAAGATGTCCAGCCACTCCTCTGACATACAGGATTGCCTTCCAAGGTATTTCGGATGAAGAGCAGCAGTTGCCCAACGGTCCCTCATAGCTCAGGAATGGATTGCCTATCAGCTCCCTTCTTAGATCAGTCGTTGGAGAAGCACAGCAGCTTTTGGATTTGAAGAAGAGTTGTAGCAGCAGACTTCTTCCTGCAGATGGGCTCCAGGGCACAACTCCTTTTTACTTCAGCTTCCTGCTTCAACTTCGACTTCAGCATCTGAACTTCAGTTTCAAGATTTGGCTCTGAACATGGTGGTGAGTGTGGGAGCCATTGATACACAAAACACTCCTCAGTCACTCAGCCTAAGCCAAGATCAGCCAGCCAATAACACACAAGTGCATTCATGCAGGTGGAACCCAATCAGGCTCACAGGCATTCGGGCCATTCACCAAAAACCAAACACCCAAAACACAGGAGGTGGTTTGGAGGCTACTCCCCAGGCTTTCAGAGCACTACACTGCATTCATACTAGTTTCAGTCAGGTCTGGCCCAGGCATTGTATCACACAACCAAAACCAGAAACCCACAACACAGAATGCATATTGACTCCTCACTCCATTCATGCAGACTACATTCACGGGTGGGCCTTCAGCACACAGTCCCTGGAAGGCACCAGCCAGTCTGGTATGTGTTTCCCCTCAGGACCATATATGGTTGTTTCACCCAACATCTAATCAGGGGAAGAGAACAGAGCCAGACTTCTCAGGACTTTATGAAAACAAGGAGTATACAAAGGAAACCAAGATACCACATTGGCCATCTTGTCTTTGTTCGGGAATACATTGATTCCTATGGCAGGGTCTGGGTATCCCAAAAATGGAGGACACTCAGAGCCACTGCCAGGTCAGCATGTAGCTGCCACCATCCCATACCCTGTTCTGTGGGCAACACACAGGTGCCAAAAAACACAGACAGGAGGTACTAGGGTGTACACCCACACATAGGTACCATAATGGTATCACACGAGTGTTGTTCACTGAAAGGTGAAATGAAGATCTGCACTGGCAGGTGTCCAGGCTGGACCCTTATGGCAGAAAACATACAGAAAACATACACAGAGAAGTGGTAGGAAAGGAGTAGGAGGCACTATCATTCCAAAAGGCATTTCCTTTATCATAGGCACAAACTGTGCTCGATTTATGGGATTGTTGAAACTTGAATGGATTGTTGAAAGCTACATTTTCCAAGATGTGTATTACGTTAGGGAGGAATTGGCTGCATTGTCTCCCTTTGGCTTTGTTTATATTGAAAATGCAACCAAGCAAAGATCACCACTTGTCCCTGCACAAGTTGGGGAGAAGAATGTATGTACTGCTCACACTGACATGCACATCATCTGATGATCACAGGGTAGCAGGAATGTTGGGTGAAGAGTTTCAGGGGTATTTGAAGGAGCTAACCAAGAGTATTAAGATCTTGTCTCGACAGATTGCTCCTAGAAGAGAAGACGCATTTAAGGCATCATCAGCGGATCCACTGAACTGGACCGGATTAAGCCTGGCGCTGTAATGATCAGTGTTTTCAGGACCTGTATACGGTGGTATTTGTCACCCCATTTGCGTTGCGTGTAAAGGACTTGCGGTGTGAGGGGGTGGGGGTTGCCCGGAAGAAGGGGCACACATCACTTGTAGTTAATTTTTACACATATTAGATAGCCACATATAGCAACACAGAAAGAGCAGCAAATATATTAATGTTGCAGTTGCAGAGGTTATAGATAGGGCAGTGTTATAGGCCCTGTGTTTAGGAGTTGTTTAACAAGTTGTGTTGTTCAGTGAGGTGTGAGGAAACAGCTGAGGCAGGCGGAAGATGGAGTCAGAAAGGTACTGTGGCAGGATTGTGGTCAGTGGGTTAACCTGGCAGAAGTGCCGCCATGTGGGATTTTAAGTCCTAGTACACAATGAACAGAATAGAACTCAGGCCTTGATGTGGAGCTGCAGCACAATTTAGCTTGGACCCAAGACAAATCCCTTTTCCGTCCCCCAGGAGAGAAGCTGAGCTCAGAGGCACCCGTGGTGCACAGATAAACACTAATTGTGTCCAGCTGCAGGGTCTGAATGCAATGGGAATGGAATGTAAGCTATGGGATGTGCCCCTTGAAGGACACATTCATGAGAATAGAGCATGAGGTTTTGTGATGCCAATAGGCCAGGCAACAATTTAGCGCACTACTGCCCTCATCCAAGGAGAGGTCATCCCATTAAAATTACAAGTAGACACATAGCCAAAAGAAATAAAAGCCCTGGAATTCAGACTGGAGAGTGGTGCCCTGGTCACGTGATTACTTCCATGATTTGGGATTTCAGAGTTGATGCCAATACATGTACTGGAAGGTCAAAGGGTGCAGCTTGTGTGCACCATGGCGTCTGGTATAATGAGAGAGCTCATTGTCTTATCAAAGCAGGGTTGGCCTTGCCGGTTTTACTTTTGATGTGTCTGGATTGGAGGGTTGCACATCAAGTGACAGTCACAATTTATTATTGTTTATTTACTTCTTAGCAAATTCCTTACTTTGATTTAAGGGTAATGATGTAGTGGGCCACGTGAATAGGGGAATGGGTTTAGATATGGGGTGGCTAATTGGTCCAGGCAATATAGAGGGGGTATTAGCATGTTCTATAGGTGGCAGCCAATGAGGGTGGTGTTTTAACATTGTATCATATGTATGCTGATTTTTGGTTGTCCGCTGTATAACCTGTAAGTTAACGGGGCATGACGAGCTCTGTGTCAATTCGGTTCTACGGGACCGTCTGAGACTTTTATGCACCTAATAAACCCTGTTTTCCTTTGCAAAACATTGCAGTGATCATTTTGTCTCTTTGATTATTTTTACTGCCCAGGTTATTGGTTACTATTCTCTTTACAATGGCTACCAAAATCAGCCACCTAGTGCAAACCCACATTTCATTGTAAATACAAGAAAGCTATGAAATGAAGAACAGTGTCCCAAACCATGACCCATATTGCAACAGATTTTCCAGCATAGAGACAGCATTGTGAATACATAGTTATGAAGGCTCGAAAAGAGTAAACCGCAAATTAACAAACCAATTACACTACACCACATTATGCTAATTTCCACTAAGAGCATGTCTTTTTCTATGTTACTTGCTTCAATTACAAATGCAACAATCTTTGTAATAACCTCTCACATTGTCAGAATGGTTTCCACCTGCATTGCTGAGCCTGACCATAAACCAGAGGGTACTCATTGAGACAAAGCATCCTGTGTAAGGGAAAAGGGAGCATCATGTCCCTGCTGATATTTCAAATAACAATGACTGTGTGCAATACTGTTTTTACTAGTGCTCTATGTTATGGTACAGAAGAGTGTACATTCACCATATCCCACCATCAGCAACACCTTCAACGCCATTGTTCTGCACTATTAATTACAGCATGGCTGAGGAGACAGCACACACCTCTTACCTATTGTCGCTTGTTATGCAACTTCACCTTTATCTCATGCACACCACGCTTGAGGTTTTTCTCCTTTCTGCCTCTGATTGCCCTTACAGCAAAAGTGGTGGTTTCCTACCAGAATGTAAGTCACTTCCCTTCCATCTGCTTTAGTGATACCCTTTAATGGGGCAGTCGTTAGTGGGAGATTACCTGCCAGACATCAGGGAATGTGCCCCTTGCCTCTGATGATTAACATTGTTGTACCCCTTCCTCAATTAAATTAAAGTTGCTGTGATTGTCAACTAACTTCTTAAAAAGCATTTTGACAGCTGGTTTGAGGCCTGTATCTGTGATCACCGAATATGTTGAGAACAAAAGGACAGTTATAGACTTCATATTTTTTCTGAACAGGTCGTTAAACCCATGTAATAGATGTACAATGCACCGCTGCAAGTTTAAAAAAAATGAGTCTGCGATTATAGAGAGCTGAGGTCTGATGTAGAAAGCAGTTGTGTCAAAAGACAAAATGATTATAGTGGTTCACATCAGCAGTTTTATGATTGCTACACTGAGGAAAATTCTTTACTCAGAGTTATCAGCCTGCAATTTTTGCAGTATATATTAAAGCAATAAGCCCTGAGCTGCGGGGGCATTACCAAGTCAGTTAATGCCCCGGGGCCCATAGCTATAGGCCCAAGCGAAGCAAGCCCAGGGTACTAATAGCCTTTTTCTGTTCTGAAACGCTGCAGGATTTCAGAAAAGAAAAAGAAAATGGCCACAGTGTAAGGGAAAACAGAGTCAGTTTTCCCTTTCAATGGTGGCCATCGGGAGCGGACGTGCTGGGAACAGAAGTGTTCCAAGCACGTTCGCTCCCAAAAAAGGAGAAATAAGAAGGTAAGTGGGGTTGGGAGGGTGGGGAGGGGATTGTTTGCAGAGGAGGGGGGAGGAAGGAAGAAAAAACTTACCTGAATCCCCAGGGGGGAGGGGGATGCCGATATTTGTTACATTCTGATTGACCCTCACCAAGTACCAATAAAACCTCAACAACCTACCCTAGCATTAAGGGCGGACCTTCCTTGCCACTACAATAACCATGGACATACCATTTGTGACTCTTCAGATGTTTTTGACTGCAGCTCCCAACAGTCCTAGCCATCATTGTCAATAGTGAGGGGTCATGGAAGTGGTATTCCAAAACAACTGGTTTCATGCGTGTTGCAGACCTCAGATTGTATTGCTTCAAGATCTACTTGCTGTCCGGGTATACATTTGGTAAGGAGATTGCTTTCCTGGTCTCGGGTTCCTGGGTCAATTTAAGTGATTCCTGAGTATGTGTCTGCAAATTATAAAGGTATGTACCGAGTATTACTCTAATGAGCAGCGGAAAGGGCGTACAAGCATATCCTGTAGCACTTATTTTATCTTTTATGAACGCATGATTTGGGGTCTTTTACTATTGCACTCCCCTTCTGAACCCAGTGACACATTACTGATGTGATATGGGAGCCCTAAAAATGCTTGGCCTACTTGACAACAAACCCAGAAGCATTTCAAGTTGTTGGCAGCCAGTATAATTTTTTTCCCAAATAAATACACTCTTCCAACTGTCAAAATGCTAAATCTTGCCGGACAAGTGTTTGTGGAGGAAACAAATATACCTGTGTTTGGCAGGTGTTAGTATTGATCACATCTGAGGCCTGTGATCATTTGTCAACTGTAAAAGCTTCCCTTCAGTCAAGAGTGGGTCATTGGTCTAGTATTTGTGTTTGTGGCCGGTCCCTTGTTCCTGCTTCTATTTCACTAGTTTCAAGTTCCAAGCTGCATGTTCGTAGTTGCTGAATTCTTTGATATTCATTTGTGTTTTCTTTTTCACATTCTAGGGTTGCTCTGCTTTCGATTTTGCACTTTGAGTTGTTTCCAGTTACTGAACAGCAGTTTAATAGTTGATCCCTGAGACACCACTCCTTGAAAGAATTCCTATTTTGATTCATTGTTCATTTCCTTTAGCAGGGTGGCTACAGGGTAGGTTTTGGGCTTTAAATTGTGTTGTCCCTCCTCCTGTTCCTTGACCCCGTTGTGGAGTCTGTTCATTTTTTTCCCTTGCACTGCTCCCTTGGTTCTCTATTCATTGTTGAGTGTGGTGTGTTGTTTTCCTCAACTTATGTGTGAATGTCTAGGTGTTCCGCTATATGCTGGCAGCGCTATTCCTACTTGTCGTTTATCAAGAGTCGTAAATATAATGCTATCATCCCTTTGCTTGTCTAGCCTTTTGAAATTCCTGTGTGACCATGATCATTGCTAACACCTCAGGTGTTCTTACTCATGTTTGCGAGTAATGTATTTGTTTTATGTAATACCTTCAAGGGTCAACGTTCATAAAACCTATAATTGCTTGCACTATATGTGGGATAAGCGCTGACAGTACCTTGTGGGTGTTTAACATGACAACATTCCTTGTGATCACAATAGGCTTCTAAGTGCTTACCCCATATCCTTTTTCATTTATTTGTATTTGTATCACGTTCTACTTGCATAACATGGGTATTTGTATTTATTTTATATATAGAGCGCACCAGGCCCTTGGGCATCCGGGCGCTTAATTTAGTTACAACATGATAAGGCAATCATTACAAATAACACTTTAAATAACAGTTACAAACATATATTCATAATGCAGTTACAATGTGAGCAGAGAGTCATAACCTATGTACATGGGTGCTAGGGCAAATTTAACGTGCGTTCTCTGTGCATGTTGTTTGATACATTTTACTCATTATGTGATCTTGTGCAAAATTCCCTTGGCATATCCTCTGCCCTTTGTCTTCTTTTGACACCAGCAGGCCTTTCCCAGTCTCTCTAAGTCATATCTAATGTTTTGTTGAAACGTAATATATTTTCTTTGTCAAAAAGCGTGTACTGCAAACTCTCACCTCAGAGCAGGTTATCATGCCATGTTCTTTCTGGAGAGGAGCGCCAGCTACCTTTTAGAAATATTTGTAAGGAACTTGGGGTTGGTCACCCTGGGTTACCTGGCGGCAACCAGACGTGGAGTCCCTGCTCACTGTGCTCAGAGAGGCAAAGCTTCACCTCACTGATGAGGCCCAACAAGGCTGAAACACGTCTATGGGGTTGCTTTTGGTACTCTTGTTCAGAGAGGAATTTCCATAGCATTTCGGTGCTGGACTGCCCTGCCCATGTGGGCGGGACAAAGACTGATATGCAAATGGATATTTCCCATCTGTGAAAGGTACAGTAAGCAAAAAAGCGTGTGCTACAAACTCTCACCTCAGAACAGGTTATCATGCCATGTTCTGTCTGGAGAGGAGCGCCACCTACCTTTTTGAAACATAATGATGTTCGCTGGCCCATGATGACTGAAAGCCTGTACTGTGTGTGAGGGCGCCTGTCCTTTATCAGGCAAGAAGGCCATAGCAAATGCAATGCAATTATTGCACTTTCTTGGTTTAAACACAATCAAACAAGTGCTATAGTGCTCGCTTTCACACAAAACCCCAATATTCACAAATCTCACTTTCAGCTTTGCCCACCTGAGTGGAATACAGAAATGTGCATAAAGAATTCTCTGCGGTCTCGACAAAGGACAGAGCGTGTTTAAACGGCCAAGCAATATTCTGATGTATCAACATTGCTCTTTGTATTGGCACTCATTGAATACTCATTGACCCCAGTACTGTACATGGAAAACAACTGTATGTCTTAATCTTTCTCTCCCTCTCTCTTCTCTCTTTCTTCTCTAACTACCTGCAATATGTTCTACTATGTGGGGATTTGCTAAATTATTCCAACGTAATAGTATAACATCGCCTATCTTAACAGAGGTCCTCCAAGAAGCTCTGCAGTTTAAGAATCAGATGGAGAAGGAGGCTCTGGACTGCACCATGGAGTGGGGTGGGAACCTACCCAAACTCCACATCCGACCAAATAAACAACTTGCCTGTGCCCTTGACACACTGCACCCAGTATTCAGTAGATATTCTCTGAGCGTTGTACAACTCCACAGTACAGCAATTTCTACTTTGGGATATCTCCTCCTCTTAGAGGAACAGATATCATGTACCGGTCATCTCACAGCAGAAGGATGAGTCTGGTCCAGGTACGTCATTCTGGGGTCATCAGGGGTCGCACTAGCAAGCACTGCATGGCTGGTTTGCAAACCCTGCCAATCCCTTGCAACACCCAGGCAAATCCTCCAATCAGGGAATGCTGGGGACATTGGTAAGGGAGGTATGCACAGGCTGTCTGCAGCGCAGCTTTGGCGCCTCCATTTTGTCGTGCCCAGCAGCAGTAGCAGCAGGCAGCACTTATATCGTAGTACTCGTTGAGAGTAGTAGCGAAGCAATGTGTGTGCCACTTCAATGACGAGGTAGGTAAGTACAACTAGTAGCGTGGTGCGAGTACTACTGCGTGCATGCCGGTGGATGCCTGGAAGAGTCACAAGACTCAGAGTGCTCACCTTTTCCTACTGTGCTTCACAGATGATAACAAGGGACATCCAGACTTTCCCTTGGCTTTAGTGTATTTAAGTATGCAAAAACGAGCGAACTTCGGTGCGAAGTACTCTGAAACGTTTCTGAAATGAGGAAAGGAAAGCAAGGCCGTGCGGCACCCCATCTGGTCATCCGCAGGCTTTTAGTGTGCAAAGCTAGGAGAGGGCGCACGATCCAACCCTAAATACCGCCCCATCCCTCGGAAATGCTTCAACACTCTACAAGGCCATTTAGGTGCTACCTTACTACTGGGTTGAGCACGTGAGTGACCTGTATCGCTGATTGCATGGGATAAGATTACAGAGACTGCTCCTGTTCCCGTTGGTGCAGGGAAGTTTTGCAAAAACATGTGTGTTCAAATGTAAATATTTGCTCTGCACACGGTGCAAAATTCACTGCAAACAAGCCTCCACTTAAGAAAGACTGGCCCGTAATGGAACAAACCATATAGTTAGGTCTTGTGACATTTACGAGGACGAAATGGGCTCTAAAGTAGGACGTACCCTGAAATAACGCTCTGAGGCAGTAAGCAAGTTCGGCTGTTTTTTTATTAGCGGGCCTGCAGGAGTCTCCTATACAGATCACAGCTCCACATCAACTGTAACTCTGCGATCTCCCGAGTCTTCTGAATTCTACAATAGAAGACTGGTGAGACAGATTGTAACACATCTCCCCTTAACCATAGCTATAATCAACATTAAACTAGGCAAAGGTGGATATAAGCAACTTGGGAACAAGAGGAAGGGATATCGTATTTCACAATTAGAACTGAAATGATATTAATCATGTATACAATTTAAAACTAATACACCATTTTAGATAACACTGTAATCCTTAGCGTAGCCTCAACTACATGTTCATTCACGCACAAAATTCTGCAACCATTTGGGTTCTCTTCTTAATCTCTTCGAAGACAACTCAACATCCTCAGAATTGCTGTTCACTGACACCCAATTCTGACCTTCCTCACATTTTGTCAACTTACACTTTGACCCCACCTCCCCTCCTTCCACAATCACCACACCATTCAGAACAGCAGAAATTATTTTTGGACCAATCCATTTACTTTCAATGCACTTGTGAGTAGACCTAGGATTGTGAATCATCACCCAATCTCTCACTTTCCAACTCTGCCTTTTAACTCCTTTTCTCACATCAACTATTTCCTTAGTATTCCTTTGAATCTTCTTTATGCAATCCATTATTGCTGCCCTATCCACCTCCACTGAAGTAGCCAAACCTAACCACCCATGCACAATTTCGTGCCAGGCTCCCTCCTGTTTAATGATACAAACAGCAATGTTTTTGTTACCGAATGTGATGTAGTGAGGTAACCCCACATCATTGGTTTAGGACTTCCTTCCATGGCAACCCTGATCTTAATGCTAACTGAATTCCTCCTTTAATGAATCTATTGGCTCTTTCTACCAATCCATTTGCCCTTGGGTGATATAATGCTGTGCGGGTATACTTAATGGCAAAACTATGTCCAAATGTTTTCACGAAATCCAACCAAAATTGTAAACCATTGTCAGTGACAATCTCCATGGGAAAACATTCCCTAAAATAAAAACCTCTCCAGGAATGCTACCAATTGTGTCGCCGTCACTTCCTTAACTGCACACCATTCCACCCATTTGGTGTGAAAATCTACTAAAACGAAATTAAATTTCAAAACGTCCGCTAATCCATGTCAATTGACTCACTATATCCACTGCTACCCTATTCCAGGGCTTCACTGGAACACATTTGGGAAAGAGCGGGGTTAGTACAAATTTTCTCTTATTACTTAGGCAACAAGGCATACCATTGTTGACACACCATTCCATTAAAACATCCATTCCAGGCCACCAAAAACTCTGTCTTATCCTTCCTTTTGTACTACTCTGCCCTGAATGACCCTGGTGAGCTGTTTCCACTAATTGAGTTCTGAGTTTCTTTGCAGGAGCAATACACAACCCTCACCTGAGTCTCCTCAATGACACTAAATTCTTCTTTTACTTCCTACCAAACTTCAAATTGCTTACCTAAAATGTCTTTATTTGGCCAACCTAAAACAGTCCATTCTTCTAATAATCTTCATGTCCTCATCACGATTTTCACAATTCTCCCATTCCATTTGCTCTATACTCCTTATTTCTACATTGGCAACAATGACCTCTTCTTTCCAATCATCACCCATTTCCTCATCCAGTGCCACAGGCATACGTGACAGATAATTAGCAACCACATTTTGGTTCCCAGGAAGGTAACAAACCATGAAGTCATAGCCTTGCAATGCACCTACTAATTCTTGGTGATCCTCCACCCCAAATCCCACATTACAACATGTGTGCTAATGGCTTGTAATATGAGTGTGATAGAAATAAAACATCAATTCAATTCAATCTATGAACTCCATGCCCCACGACAAATATTTTAAATATATTATTACCCAAAACATTGCCAAAGCTTCTCTTTCGATGACCAAGTAGTTCCTTTCAGCGCCCTTCAGTGTCCTTGATGCAAACACTATCACCCGTTCTTCCTTGTCTCCACTATACTGAGTGGGAGTCGCTCCCAATCCCAATACACTTGCATCCGCTGCCAAGACGCACTTGTCTCTTGGACAAAATTTTCCTATCAACGGTGCCTTCAAAATGTCTTCTTTTATTCTTTGGATTGCCTCATCGCATTCCTTTGACCAATTAAATTGGACCCCTTTCTTGAGCAAAGATCTCAGTGGCCTGGATATGACTCCAACATTTCTCACACACGTGTGGTAATACTGAGCCAACCCTAAAAATTATCCTAGTTGGCCCTTGTCAATGGGGTTAGGAGATTTGTCAATGGCTTTCACCAGACTCAATTTAGGACTGATTCCACTCACTGCAATACTGTGTCCCAAGTAGTCAACACACTCCACTGCTATTCTACATTTTTCACTTTGAACCGTCAAACCTGCTGCCTTGAGCCTGTTCAGCACCATCCTTAACAGTTCTTCATGTCTCTCCATTGATTCTTCATGAATCAAAATATCATCCTGGAAAACAATTATGTTAGGCACTCCCTCTAAAACTTTTTCCATCACTCTCTTAAATACTGTCACTGCCAAAGCTAATCCAAAGGGCATTCAGCAATATATGAATGGCCCTTCAATCATGACAAAAGCAGTCAGATGTTGACATTCACTGGTGAGAGGCACTTGATGATACGCAGAAGATAAGTCTATCACTGAGTATATTCTAGATATTCGAGAGTTGCTCAAGCTTGACAACACTTCTTAGAATAATAGGCAAAGGGTGAAGATCACCCAAATATTCTTGTTTAAGTCTCTTAAATCTATACAAAGTCTGATACTGCCATTGAGTGTTGCCACTATCACTACTGAAAACAACCATTCAGAACTCTCAATACGTTCAATTATGCCTTTATGAAGTAATGCTTCCAATTCTTCCTTTAGCCTTTGATTTAACTGCTGTGGAACTGACCTCACTTTATCTACTTTCAGTAATGCTGCTTCCTTGAGTCTGATGCAGTATTCAAAATCTTTTAGTTTGCCTAAACTCTCTGAGAACACTTCCCCTACTTCCCTTACTTCAGCTTCAGTTATCGGTGTGGAAGCATTCACCTTAATGCAAATTCCCCGGTTGATCTGTACTTCCGACATAACAGGGATGGCCCCTCTTTGGTGACATACAGATCTGCTAAGCAGCTTCTGCGCTTGTATTTGATAACAGCTGAGAATTTCCCCATTAATTCAATCTTCACATTTCCATAGGCATATGGTTCAATATCATGGAACACTTGTGTATGAGCACGATACAAATAAAATATGATATCATAAAATATCATATCATGCCTGAGAAGATTCTCAACTTCCCCTTCTACACACTCCTTATATGGCTCAAACAACAAATCTGGTCCACGGAGAGCAGCTGTCCACCTTATGGTCACCACCTTCCCATTTAATACGAACACATCAGTTGGACACTTTCCTTTTTCTGACAATGTTCTTACTTCCAGAACGAGCCTAACTTGTGTTGCTGAGTGATTTGCAGAGGCTTCTTCTTGTTCTGGACACCTTCCTCCTGCCTCAATTGGTTGCACTGACGATTCGCAGCATACTCGGGCAAAGTGTCCTCTTCTCTTGCACTTGGTGCAGTTTACATTTCTTGCAGGGTAGAATATGTTTGAGGCCAGATGTCTATTACTACCACATTTGTAGCACTTCATTTCTTTCCCTTCATTCGTTTTTCTGTTCTGTCTTATTCCGGAAATTTCTTGTGCCTGTCTGTCGTTCCTCATGCTTCTCATGTAGCAACAGGTTTGTTCCATTACCCTTGCAACTTCTATTGCTTGTTCCAGTGGTAAATCATTGGAGAGTAACTTTTCTTGAACTCTGGCGTTATTGACACACTGTACCTATTGGTCTCTGATTAGGGAGTTAGTTAATATTCCAAAGTCACAGGTGTGGCTTAGAGTTTTAAGAGCTGCCACAAAACATTCTACAGTTCCTGTGGTTCCTGTGAGATCTCAGACAATGTGAGGTATTCAAAGGTCATGTTTTTCTTTGGTTCAAAATGCTCTTGTAGTTTCTGTTCCATCAGTGTATACTCCTCTGCGTCCCCTTGATCTTCCTCAATTGCTTCCGGGAGACCATTATAGACACTGCCCCCCTCTGCTCCTAGGTTATGTAAAAGTACAGCTTGTTTTGTAGCTGGTGTGAACTTGTCAGCAGCTACTGCCAATAAATTGATGTCAGAGTTTTGCATCTGTCCCACCTGATTGCTGGTGTGCCAGGTTCAGGTAAAAAGGGTGACGGTGGTGCCGCGCTGGCAGCTACCATGTTTGTGGATTCTGTTGAAGGTGAGTTTAACCCCTTGTTTTCTTTTGAGGCTGTTTCAGCCTCTATTTGCATTTTAATGTGCTTGTGGGTTTGGTTGCGGTGGCAACCTACTGATTTTCCTTGAGTTGCACTGTTGCTTTAAGTCGCTGTCCACTTGTTACTGTGTTTGTTGGCTGGTTGCCGTGGCAACCTACTGCTTTTACTTGAACTGCACTGTCACTTTAAGTCTTTTGGCTTGGTAGCTTTGGTAACCTACTGTCTTTCCTGTCACTTTAAATATCTTTAGTCTCCTTAGTGAGGCCCTGAAAGCATTTACTTTCTCTTATGTTGTGCTTTTCCTTTACATATTATATATATCTTTTTTTTAACAGGTCTCGATTCTTGGAATGCCCTTGTTTATGTTAAATATTATGTCATGTTAAAGGATATTTATACCGCGCACTATCACCACCGGAGTGGTCCCTGGCGCTCTAACCTGTTGTCCTGGTAACGCCTGCTGCCTCCTCACGTTGCACTGATGCTCATGGGTCCTTTCCTCTAGAATGTGAGCAGGGGGCATATGCTGTTCTTGTTTCCTTCTCTTTCCTTATTTTTTTCATATGAGTCCCCTTCTTACCTCCACACCTGCTTGCCACCGTCCCTACCGGGGTGATTGGTGCTTGGATGGGCGGGGAAGCTGGGGTACCACACAGATGCATATCTCTCCCTGCTGGGCTCTCTTCCAGGCTTTCTAGCAGCGGCCAAAGTAGAGACAGGGTCTCCGGCTTGCTTCTTGCGTCCCCCGCAGACCCACTCTTCGTCGACAATGAAATAACTCTCTGAGGCCGGAAGCAAGTTCAGCTGGTTCTTTATTAGCGGGCCCGCAGGAGTCTCCTACACAGATCACGGCTACACCTCAACTGTAACTCTGCGATCTTCAGAGTCTTTTAAATTCCATAATAGAAGACTCGGGAGACAGATTGTAACACACACCTGCCTCATTACGGGTCCAGGCGATAACCCTGCCGGTGCTAACGACAGACCTGTAAAAAATTACTGACGCCCGACTTCCCGGTGCAACGGGTTATTCCATGTCTGGCGGCCGGGAAGAGAGGTGCTAGTAATTTCATTAGTATGTACTTTGGTTACCTTATCCGCCAAATCGCAAAGGGTTTAGAAGCAAACCTTCACCGAATAGCAAGTGTTATTTGAATTTAAAATTAATGCACATCTCAGAGTGTTAGGCAGAAACCTGTGCACTTCCCTTAGGGACCACTGCAAAAGATTTAAGACTACAGGTGTTGGCAGTAAACCCACTTGGTAGCAGTCTGCACCACCCAGATTTACCTGGTAGCTGTGGCTGAGCAGTCAGACTTCCCTCAAGAAGAGTTAGGCAGTATGCAAAGTATAAACAATAGGCACTCAGATACAATAATACAAGCAAACACTGACCAGAGCTTTGGTATCAAAGTATATAATTATTTATTTAAAAACATAGAGTTGAAACATTCCAGCACTCTTATTGTACATTATTCTAAATACAGTTACTATTGTAATATATACATCCCTTTTCCCTTATCAGACAAGTCACTGTAAAACACCACTTATTTTCATACAGAGGTGAGCGCTTAACTAGATTGCACTCCAATAAGTTTGTGAGAAAGGGAGGGAAAAAGACAGACTATGGAAAGGTACACCACTCTAAGATTCAGGAACACTGTTAGCAAGGCAGAAGAGCAAAAGTCACTGGTGAGCCAAAGTCCAAAGGCTGGGCCCACTCTTAGAGAGAGCAGAGCACAAATGCGCCCAAGATCACACAGTTACACTAGGTTTAGAAAGTCTTGCAGAGGGTTCAGAAAAGAGTTTAGAGAGGCTTTAGGAAAGTTTAGCCATGGTGTCCCAGACTAACCCAGGTTCGAAAGCCGGGGGCTAAATCTACCCCGTACAGTCGGTAGCAAGGGAAGCCAGGCGGGACACGGGACCTTAAGTGGGAAAGATACTCCAGCGGTGGCAGTTGTTCCTGGTAGTGGGTGCAAGTTGTGTCATTGTCCATGGAAAGAGAAGATCTCGACTTGGAGGAAAGATGAAGGTCGTTGCACTACCAGGGAAGAAACCAGCCGGAGTTTTCCGGTTAAAGGTGGTACCTTTGTTTTGCGGTCGTGGTAAAACGTGGTATCCCGGTTGCCGGGGTGCTTGGCACGGGCAAGGCGGCCACGAGGTACGTCGGGAAAGCGAAAAGACGGTGAAACTGGTTTTCCCCACCAGTCAAAGGAAGAAGACTCTCCTGTGGGAGATCTCCTCTGTCGTTGGGAAAAGTGGTGAGGCAGTCCAGCAGGGCTCCACAGGTGGTGGTGTCGTGGCAGGTCGGCTCAGCTTCTCCCTCATCGGATTCTTAGGTCCTGTGGCGACTTCTCAAGTTCCAGTCCCCAAAACCCTGCTTTTATGCAGCAAACCCCCATTCACTCAGCCTAGCTGTCACTCAAACATGCTAAGTGGTGAGCCGGCCGGCTCATCACTTGGGCCAATCAGGATGGAGTGCGACTTGAGTTGCCTAGGCAACTCAGTCCAGGGTGCCTAAATTTCCCTCCACCCCTAAGTACCCCAGACAGAGTGACACCACTTTGGAGGGCTTCTGTGGAGAAGCCTGCCAAAAAGTGGAACAAAGGGCTCGACTTGGGTTGGAGTCACAGAAGAGAACACAAACGCCATTTTAGAATCAAGTTTTGACAAAAAATACCAACCGGAGAATTAATATTAATTAAATAAACCAGCGGTATGTTCGAGGCTACCATAAATAATTAAATAAAGGTAGTAGCCTAAAACAATGGGAAATCTCATAGGAAAATATTTGCGGTAGAATATAAAAAGTAGTATCCACTGCCACCAGCCAAAACTCGATCAGAGGGGACGGAGACGTGCAATTGAATCGCCCCAGCCAGTACGTCCACAATATGATGGTTTGTACTGGCTCTGTTCAGAATTTAAGACTAGTAAAGTCAGTGGTGACTTTACATGCCCTGGGAGACAGTAGTCAGTCCCAGGGTATGGAGTCTATACTGGGGGGTCACTATGACACCCCTGTGTCACTGCACTGAGGATGCTGTGTAACACAAATCACAAAAACACATGAAGCCCTATGGAGTAAAAGACCCCATAGCCCATCAAACACATCTAGATTCAAAGAAACACACTCAAATCATGCCCAAGAGTGAGGGTAAAAAAGTCTCACTCTTGGCAGGAGAAAAAAATAAACCCCAAAAATCCAGCAAAGCTGCTGGGGGACTCAGTAGGTTAGGAAATTCAGCCTAAACAGAGAATTCTCCCTAACACTCCCCCACCTCCCCAGACTAAGGGACAGCAGGATTTAATCCACTCCTGGATGTACCTCATACCTCTAGTCGATGACATACATCCTAGAGAGTCCATCAGCATTTTGATGGTGACACCCTGACCTGTGCTCAATGGTGAAATCAAACCCTTGCAGGCAGATTGACCATCTCAATAGTTTTGGATTTTCTCCCTTCATTTGCATTAACCATCTCACGGGTTGGTGGTCAGTCTGAATGACAAAAGTAGAACCATACAAGTATGGCCTAAACTTCTTCAGTGCCCACACAATAGCAAAGCATTCTCTTTCTATTGTTGCCCACCTTGTCTCAGGATCCTTCAGCTTACGGCTGATGAAGCAAATGGGCTGCTCCCTACCCTTCTCATCCAGTTGGATTAGAACTGCACCTATACCTACATTGGAAGCATCAGTTTGTACAATGAATGTTTGGTGGTAGTCAGGAGCTCTCAATACTGGAGCTTGGCAAAGAGCTTTCTTCAGTTTTTCAAAGGCCTGATTGCACTCCTCATTCCATTTGACCTTTTTAGGGAATTTTGGAGAGGAGATTACATTCAGTGGAGAAACTATGGTCCCATAGTTCTCAATGAAATTCCTGTAGTACCCAGTGAGGCCTAGGAAGGCTCTCACTTGGGTTTGAGTAGTAGGTGTTGTCCAATTTTGCACAGCTTCATTCTTGCTGTCATGACCACTGCTTTCAAGGAGTCAGGACCTACCCAACATCCTTGGAAGCAGGCTCATAACGTGTCTTATCGGCACCAGCAAGTCCCAATAGGGACCTTTTGGACCTTGTCCTGGCACCGGTGGTGCCAGGCTCATAGTAAGGATCCGTCCCGGCACAGGAAGCGCCGGGCTCATATCAAGTGTAAAGGTGCTTGGGTGAACCTACCTGGAGCAGACCATGCTGCTTACTTACCAGCAAGATGATGCTTTACTCTCTTCTGGCAGGGACTACTTTTCCTTCTGGGTGGGGCAGGCACCACTCCCTGGATCATTGCTGCTGGAACCCTTCTGGAAGCAAGAACTCTTTTACCTGGGCGAGGCTGCTGTGGAAGAAGACACCTAAGCACTCCTATGGGCTATTTAAACCACACCTGATTGGTACCACATGCTTCGCGTTATTCTGCATCTGCAGCAGGACGCTCACCGTGTCAGCTCCAGCGAATCTTCAGCTCCGGATCCTGTAATTACGAAAATTACCTGCTGGGAACCAATCTTCAATCTTCAGCGGCTCCTGCAAAACAAAAGGCACAGGTTAGACAAAGGCAAAGTTAACGCTTCAACTCACCCGATCCATCGGCAGCATCCAAGACGTTTTTTCTGCATTTCTCGTCTGGCATCGGGCCTGCAAAGACAAAGAACATTGGTTAGTAACGCTTGGTTACAATACTGCTTACCTGTGTTGCGCTAGCTCCAACCTTGCTCGCACTGCATTCCGGCACCTGTAGAGACAAAAGGGGACATTAAGGTGCATTCTACGGCCCCAAGGCAGCCTTCCTACTTACGTGCCTTCGAATTCATCATCTTCTTGTTACGCTCTCTGCCACGAATCGGGGAGAGCATCTTTTTTGGCATCGACAGCATCTGAAAAGTAAAAGACATAGACATTAGGGAAAAAGACATTTGAAGAGAGCAATCTAAAGAGAACTTTAATACTTACAAGTCACGCTCGTGCAGCAAACGGCGGCTTCGCTCTCAACTACCCTCTGCAATCAAGAGGCGGAACTCACATCCAGTGAAGTAACTGGATCCAGCGCCCCTGCACAAGACGCAGGATGGAGAGCTCAGCATTCACTTACTTAAGGTGAGCACAACAATCACCCGAGTACCACGGGAAGTGAGGGAGAGAGGGGCTAAGAACTTCTACCAACCTTCCAGCCACTAATAACTTGATATTCCACTTGCAGACACCTCACTCTGCAGGTCAAGCTTTCGGTGAGGAAGGGGTCAAATCCGGGAGCCAAACGAATCCTACGCCTAACGTTGAAGACGTTTTCACCGCCCAGTCAAGACCAGCGCCTCCGAGGGAACCAGGTGAACGTTACAGAACGCGAAGCCTCGCCATACATTTCCCGCCCAGGCGCAATGGAGACTTCGGACACAGACCAATTGGCCCAGTTGCTCAGGGAGTTGAGAGCAGAAGTACACGCAGCTCGCCAGGAAACAAATGCCCTAAGGAGAGAGCTAGTGGTTTCTAAGGAGCGAACAGACGACTTGGCTAGACAATTGTTACAAGCCCAAGCGGGACAGACTCCTCTGCCTACCCCTGGTGGAAGCCATGCCCCAACAGCTTCCTCTAATCCGGTGCAAATTAATCTACCAGGAAATGTACCTTTGGCTCCGCCCGAACGCTTTTCAGGTGATCCGAAAAGATTTGCTGTGTTCATCAATCAGTGTCGTTTGCACTTTCTGTGTAGACCTGCCGCTTTTCCAACGGACCAGGCTAAGGTGGCCTTCATGCTCTCATATCTTAGCGGCAGTGCCGCAGATTGGTCTATTCCTTTAGTGACTCAAGATAACCCTATTCTGTATAATTTCCAGGACTTCCAAGCTAGTATGGAAAGATTGTTCGCAAGACATTCTCAGGGACAGGCCCTGGACAATGAACTTCTTTCACTACGACAGGGCAATCAAGATCTTCTGGCCTACATTGCATCATTTAACAGACTAGTGGTTGAAACCGGGTGGCCTGAGGATAAGAGAATCACCCTTTTCTATAGAGGCCTTCGTGGAGAACTTAAAGACGTTCTGGCCCAGGTGGTGAATCCTCCACAAGACTGTTCCGAATACATTGATCTGGTGGTGCAACTGGATCATAGAATACAAAATCGAAAAGCCGATCGTTCCAGGTTTGAGAATCGAGTTTTTTCAAGACCACAGAGCTCCGTTAAAGGAAATGATACTGTGGAACCCATGCAGATTGGGGTGGTGAAAGGACCTCTAACCCAAAAGGAAATAGAAAGGAGAAGACAACTGCAATTGTGCCTCTATAGCGGGAATTCAGGGCACTTCCTCCAAGATTGCCCAGTGAAACCAAAGAAGAAGACAGTAGGAGCTTCTGATAAGGGTGCCAAAGGTTCAGAGTCGGAAAACGACCTCGCCCGACAAGTGTAGAGGTCCGCTTGCCGAGCGTTAAAACCAGTTCTTTGACCTCGCATTTTACCATGCCCATGGTCTTCGTGAGTCCGGAACAACCCAATCGTATGCATGCCATTAAAGCATACATAGATAGTGGCGCAATCGGCAATTACGTGGACTGTGAATTGGCCGCCAGGATGAATCTATCTCTTTGTCCTAAATCGGTGAAAGACGTTATCACTACCGTGGATGGTACGGAAATAGCTTCCGGACCAGTTACTCACACCACCATGGAAGTGACGTTGGTAAGCCAAGATGGACATCAAGAGAAAATCGTGTTTGACGTGATCAAGGCTCCACAGTTTCAAGTTATCCTGGGAATCCCTTGGCTGGAGAAACACAATCCTCAAATTGATTGGCGAGCAAAGACAATCCGGTTTCCAGAATGCGCACCTACCTGTTATCCGCAGCCCCCCACGAAGCTAGCTGCAACTGCTTCTGAGAGTCCTCACCTGCCTCCTGAATACCAGGAATTTCAGGATGTCTTTCGGAAAGATCAAGCTAATTCACTGCCTCCTCACAGATCATACGACTGCCAAATAGACTTGGTTCCAGGATCCACTCCTCCATGCAGTCGAATTTATGCCCTCACAGAACCTGAAAATCTTCACCTAAGGCAGTATTTGGACCAGTACTTGACTAATGGATTTATCCGTCCCTCGAAGTCCCCAGCCTCTTCAGCTTTGTTCTTCGTGCCAAAAAAAGAGGGAGACCTAAGAACATGCATAGATTACTGTGCCCTGAACCAGATTACGATTAAGAACAGATATCCGTTACCATTGATCCCTGAACTTCTTGACCAGGTTAAAAGTGCCTGTATCTACACAAAGCTGGACCTCAGAGGAGCTTACCATTTAGTACGAATAAAAGAGGGCGATGAATGGAAGACGGCCTTTCGTACTAAATATGGACTGTTCGAGTATCAAGTAATGCCCTTTGGGCTTTGCAACGCTCCGGCAGCCTTTCAGTATTTTATGAATGACGTCCTCAGAGAGCTCATTGACGTATGTGTAGTTGTCTATATTGATGACATTCTGGTCTACTCGTCCTCTGAGGCGGAACATCGAAAACATGTCACCACAGTATTGGAGCGGCTCCGAAAACACAGACTCTTTGCAAAATTGGAAAAATGCGTTTTTCACGTCACGGAGGTCGAATTTTTGGGATTTATTTTGTCACCTAATGGAGTCCACATGGACTCAAGAAAAGTGGACGCTATCGTAAGTGGCCCTCACCAACGTCAGTGAAAGGAGTTCAAAGCATGTTGGGCTTCGCCAACTTTTATCGAAGATTTATCCCAGAGTTTTCTCGAGTAGTCCAACCCATTACAGCCCTCCTCAGAAAGAATAAACGTTTCGAATGGTCTACAGAGGCTGAACAAGCTTTTCAGGAACTAAAAACAAAATTCACCTCGGCTCCAGTTCTAAAACATCCTCGCCCGGAAATTTCCTATATAGTAGAGACTGATGCTTCCAGTCTCGCAATGGGAGCAGTACTTTCGCAAAGAGACCCGGAAACAAATCAGTTACACCCAGTGGCATTTTGGTCCCGCAAATTATCAGCTCCTGAAATCAACTATACCATTACAGATAAGGAACTTTTGGCTATCAAGTCCGCCTTTAAAGCTTGGCAGCATTATCTCTTGGGAGCCCGACACACAGTCACCGTCATCACGGATCATCGTAATTTACAGTACCTTAAATCAGCCAAAGCTCAATCCTCTAGACAGCTTCGCTGGGCATTGTTTTCCACCGAATTCGACTTTGTGATAACTTACCGACCAGGCAACAAGAATGGAAAAGCAGATGCTCTCTCCCGAATTGGAGTAGATGAACTCACGACCAATCCTGAACCCGTACCCATAATTCCAGAACAGAGAATCCTGGGTTTGATAGATGCAAAATCCATTGAAGACATTGAAGCTAAAGTTAAAGATCTTCTGACTCCAGCAGAAGTGCAAGACTGGCAACTCAAGGGAAATGATTTCACAATGGATAAGAACCTATTATACTTTTGAGGAAGATTATATCTACCATGTACCGATTTACAAAGACAGGTGATCTCTTGTTACCATGACTCCTTAATGAAAGGACATCCCGGCATTACCAAAACGTTGGAAAAGATAAAAAGACATTTCTGGTGGCCGTCTTGGAGAAAGGACATTAAGGATTTCGTTAATTCCTGTGGTGTGTGCGCTCAAAGCAAAAGCCAGAAGGAGAAACCAGCAGGCCTCCTACATCCAATAGACATTCCTCCACACCCATGGCATACTCTCTCCATGGACTTCATCACGGATTTACCACCATGCTCCGGATTTAATACAATCTTAGTGATTGTGGACCTATTCTCGAAAATGGCTTATTTCATCCCATTGAAAGGGTTACCTACAGCTCCAATTTTGGCCCGAGAATTCCTCGAAAACATTGTTCGGTTGCACGGCTTTCCTTCAGTTTTAATCGAGATAGAGGGAGTCAATTTATTTCCCACTTCTGGCGGAGTTGTTGTCGCCTAGCCCAAATTGACATAAGGCTTTCGACCAGCCACCATCCCCAGACCGACGGGCAGACCGAGAGGACCAACCAAACCTTGGAACAGTATCTACGCTGCATGTTACAACAATCAGAGGGCACTTGGAAAGACATTCTCTGGATTGCGGAGTACGCTTATAATAATTCAGTCCACGCCGGAACTGGAAAAACTCAGTTTTTTCTTTCATATGGAATCCACCCTCGCACCTCAAATCTTGACCCACCTCAGACTCTTGGAACACCCGCTGTAGATCATCTGCATTCGACAATCACTCAAGCCTTTAAAGAGGCCACATCTCACCTCAAGCAGGCCAAGGAGCAATACAAGAAGTGTGCGGATCTACATCGAAAGGAAGCTCCTCAATATCTTGTGGGAGATCAGGTCTGGCTATCCACCAAACATTTACCCCTAAAAGGACTGCGTACTTTCAATCCACGATACCTGGGGCCTTACCCAATCACTGCCATAATCAATCCAGTGGCGGTTAAATTGGGCCTACCTGCCCATATGAAGATACATCCAGTTTTCCACGTCTCACTACTGAAACCCATGCAACCTGGAACCCGTTTGACAAAATCTCCAGACCCTATTCTTGTGGACGGAGAACTAGAATTCGAAATACAAGACATATTAGACTCCAAGATTTCCAAATCTAAAGTATACTATCTGATTGACTGGAAAGGTTATGGCCCCCAGGAACGATCTTGGGAACCGTCGGAACATGTTCATGCACCCCGTCTGGTTAAGAAGTTTCATCGAACTTTTCCTGATAAACCAAAACCCCCGGAGAAGACGAATTTGGGAGGGGCCTTGAGGGGGGGTGCTGTCATGACCACTGCTTTCAAGGAGTCAGGACCTACCCAACATCCTTGGAAGCAGGCTCATAACGTGTCTTATCGGCACCAGCAAGTCCCAATAGGGACCTTTTGGACCTTGTCCTGGCACCGGTGGTGCCAGGCTCATAGTAAGGATCCGTCCCGGCACAGGAAGCGCCGGGCTCATATCAAGTGTAAAGGTGCTTGGGTGAACCTACCTGGAGCAGACCATGCTGCTTACTTACCAGCAAGATGATGCTTTACTCTCTTCTGGCAGGGACTACTTTTCCTTCTGGGTGGGGCAGGCACCACTCCCTGGATCATTGCTGCTGGAACCCTTCTGGAAGCAGGAACTCTTTTACCTGGGCGAGGCTGCTGTGGAAGAAGATACCTAAGCACTCCTATGGGCTATTTAAACCACACCCGATTGGTACCACATGCTTCGCATTATTCTGCATCTGCAGCAGGACGCTCACCGTGTCAGCTCCAGCGAATCTTCAGCTCCGGATCCTGTAATTACGAAAATTACCTGCTGGGAACCAATCTTGAATCTTCAGCGGCTCCTGCAAAACAAAAGGCACAGGTTAGACAAAGGCAAGGTTAACGCTTCAACTCACCCGATCCATCAGCAGCATCCAAGACGTTTTTTCTGCATTTCTCGTCTGGCATCGGGCCTGCAAAGACAAAGAACATTGGTTAGTAACGCTTGGTTACAATACTGCTTACCTGTGTTGCGCTAGCTCCAACCTTGCTCGCACTGCATTCCGGCACCTGTAGAGACAAAAGGGGACATTAAGGTGCATTCTACGGCCCCAAGGCAGCCTTCCTACTTACGTGCCTTCGAATTCATCATCTTCTTGTTACGCTCTCTGCCACGAATCGGGGAGAGCATCTTTTTTGGCATCGACAGCATCTGAAAAGTAAAAGACATAGACATTAGGGAAAAAGACATTTGAAGAGAGCAATCTAAAGAGAACTTTAATACTTACAAGTCACGCTCGTGCAGCAAACGGTGGCTTCGCTCTCAACTACCCTCTGCAATCAAGGGGCGGAACTCACATCCAGTGAAGTAACTGGATCCAGCGCCCCTGCACAAGACGCAGGATGGAGAGCTCAGCATTCACTTACTTAAGGTGAGCACAACAATCACCCGAGTACCACGGGAAGAGAGGGAGAGAGGGGCTAAGAACTTCTCCCAACCTTCCAGCCACTAATACCTTGATTTTCCACTTGCAGACACCTCACTCTGCAGGTCAAGCTTTCGGTGAGGAAGGGGTCAAATACGGGAGCCAAACGAATCCTACGCTTAACGTTGAAGACGTTTTCACCGCCCAGTCAAGACCAGCGCCTCCGAGGGAACCAGGTGAGCGTTACACTTGCTGAGCAAAGGCCTTATTTCTCCACCTCCTACCTCATGCCCAAGGTAGACCACCTTACTTTGACCTATCTGGCATTTACTTGCCTTGATAGTCAAATTGGCCTGTCCAAGAGCCTGCAAAACATGGCCTAGGTGGTTCACATGATCCTCCCAGGAGTGGCTGAAGACTGCAATGTCATCCAAGTATGCCATGCAGAAGTCCTCCATCCCAGCTAGAACTTGGTTCACCATTCTTTGGAATGTAGCAGATGCATTTTTTAATCCAAAAGGCATGACCTTAAACTGGTACAAGCCAACTGGGGTGGAAAATGCAGTTTTCTCCTTGGCATGGTCTGTCAAGGCTATTTGCCAATAGCCTGACGTAAGGTCAAATGTGCTGAGGTACCTGGCTGCACCAAGTTTATCCACCAACTCATCTGTCCTTGGTAAAGGGTGGGCATCAGTCTTGGTGACTGCATTAAGAGCTCTATAGTCCACACAGAATCTCAAGTCTTTGGACCCTGCCTTTGGTACTAACACAACTGGGCTAGACCATGGACTAGTAGAGGGTTCTATTACCCCGAGATCAAGCATCTTCTTGACCTCCCCCTTGATATGGGTTCTCACATTTTCTGACATTCGGTATCCTCTGCTTTTGACTGGCAGACAGTCACCAGTGAGTATCTCGTGCTGTCCCCAAGGGGTCAAGCCTGGTGAGAGTGAGAACAGGGAGGCAAACTGATTTAACATAGATTTGCACTCCTCTTGTTGCTCAGGTGTCAGATCTGAAGAGAGATTGACTCCTTCAATTTTTTCATCTAAAGGTACACCTCTGAGGAGATCAGGGAGAGACTCACTCTCTTCTTCCTCTGCTGCTGAAGCTAGAAGCAAGGCTCCTACTTCAGGTCCGGAGATGTATGCTTTCAGTCGGTTGGTGTGGAAGACTCTAGGAGCTTCCATGGGTCTGCCCAGATCGACCAGATAGTTGACCTCTCCAAGTTTTCCCACAACTTTGAAGGGTCCCATCCATTTGTCTTGCAAGGCCCTCTGCCTTGTTGGGAGCATAACGAGAACTAGCTGGTCTTGAGTGAACTCAACCATGATAGCCGTTTGATCATGCCAATGCTTGACCAAAGCTTGTCCAGCTTTCAGGTTATCACTAGCTTCTGCCATCATGTGTGACATTCTCCTTCGGAGACCTACCACATAGTCAGTCACTCTGACTGGCTTGAGGGGAGGAGCGCCTTCCAACCCCTCCTTAATCAGGGCCAATGGACCTCAGATTGGATGGCCATAGAGAAGTTCAAAGGGAGAATAACCTACTCCCTCTTGAGCGAATTCTCTATAAGCAAAGAGAAGGCATGGCAGTAGAAGGTCCCACTTTCTTTTCAGAGGTTCCTCCAAAGCACCTATCATGCTCTTCATGGTTCTGTTAAATATTTCTACCAGCCCATTGGTTTGGGGGTGCTAGGCGGTTGAGAACTTGTAAGTAACTCCACAGGTTTTCCACATGGCTTTCATGTAGTGGGACATAAAGTTTGACCCCCTGTCGGATATTACTTCCTTAGGAAACCCAACCCTGGTAAAAATACGAAGGAGGGCCTTAGCCACAGCCGGAGCTGTAACAGTTCTCATAGGAATTGCCTCAGGGTATCTAGTAGCATGGTCTACTACAACAAGGATAAACCTGTTGCCTGAGGAGGTAGGGGGATCAAGGGGACCAACAATGTCAATCCCTACCCTCTCAAATGGGACTCCCACAACTGGGAGAGGCACTATTGGTGCCACATTCTTGGCGCCAACCTTACCAGAAGTTTGGCAGGTATGGCAGCACTTGCAAAACTTATCTACTTCGGCCCCCATTTTTGGCCAATAGAAGTAGAGGGAGAGCCTTTCCTTGGTCTTCTTGAAGCTCAAGTGACCAGCTAAAGGAATCTCGTGGGCTAAGTGCAAGAACTGTTGTCTGTTTTCTTGAGGCACTACAAGGCGTTTGTAGTCCCCAGGTTCAGACTCGGTTTGGTTCACTGTAGAAGAGGCCATCTTCCCAGTGCAACCTATACTTCCCAGGCTCTTGCCCATCAGCCTGAGCAGCTGCCTGTTGGCGGAGACCCTCCAGAGTTGGACATTCTCTTTGTCCCTTACGGAAAGCTGCCCTGCTGGGTCCACCTTCTGCCAGTAAACACTGCAGCTCAGGATAGTCCTCAGGGTCTAGATCTCCAATAAGTTTTTAGCCCCCCACTAGCTCTTCTTCAGAGTCTAGTTCAACCATACAGGGTTGTACCTCTCTCTCAGCCTCAGCTGGAGGTGGAGTTACAGGTGTAACTGTTGGAAGCACTGGAGTGCTTGCTGCTGACTTTTTCCTAGGAGTCTTGGGTTGCCCCTTTGCTCCTGATCTGGTAGTTACTGCAGTGAGTTGTTCCAGTGGTAAAGGAGTGACCTCTGTCATCATGTCCTGAGATAACCCTCGCAGGGTTTTCTCTCTTGCAGGTTTTGTGAGCTCCTGTAACCTTTTACTAGGTGGTCTGGGGGTATGTGACACAACGCCAAGAGCTTTTAGGTCATTACCCAACAGAACCCTACCTTGCACTTCACATTGTACACTGACAGGTATTTTTACAGCCATGTCATTACACTGGATGAGAACTGGTAACTGGGGACACATCTGCACAGGTCATCCAGCTAACTTGGTGAGGCATTTGGGTGCCTTAGCAACATCCACTGCCTTGAAAAATGATTCATCCACCACAGTTATGCTGGCCCCTGTGTCTCTAATGGCAGGAGTCTCCTGACCATTTACCTGGACACTGTCTTTATAATACTCTTTAGTATTATCTGGGATAGAATTATACACATCTAGATTCTGTTGTTCCCACAACCCCAGAGAGACTAAAGAAACACTGAGACTCCAATGGGTTCATCCGCCAGCAGTAGAAAGTTTCCACTTGCCATTGGGACTTCCTCTGCTGGAGCGAAGGCTAAGGAGGCAAGTTGGATCCCTGAAGGTTTACCCTTGCATCTGGGATCTCCTTTCACATGGTCAGTAGAGCAACAAACAAAGCATTTACCAAATGCCTTCTGGAATGGAGGCTTGTTCTGACCTCCCTCTGGTTTGGCACCAGAGGAGACACTATTCTGCTGTGGTTTCCCTGGTGGCTTACCCTTCTGGTTTTGTTTGGGGCCCTCTTTGGAATTTGCTGTATTAGAATTCTCTTTGGAGTCCTTTTTAGGCTGTTTCCCCTCATCCTTTTTCTGAGTTATCACAGAATCCTTGTGAGTGGCCCTGTTGGCAACCCACAAGTCAGCAGCCTTAGCTAGCTTTCGGGAATCTAATTCCTTTGAATTAGCCAAGTGCTGTCTGAGCTCAGGAGAGCAGGCATCATAAATTGACTCCAGCATAAAAAGATTCTTCATACCTTCGTAAGTGTTCACTTTGTAACCCTTAATCCATCCCTCTAAGTTTTTCAACCCTTCACTCACCCAGGCAGCCCAAGGGGTACCATCATGCTTTTTGAGGGTTCTAAACCTCTTAAGATACTGGGAAGGGGTCTTCCCAAACCTAGCTATCAGAGCTAGTTTTATACATTCATACTCTTTCCTATCCTCCTCCCCCAACTCCATTACCACATCAGTTGCAACAGGGAGAAGCCTAGAGAACAACCAGGTGAGTAAGTCATTTCCTGTGATGTTCTGGAGCCCATGATTATATTCAAACAGAGACAACCAATTCAACACATCCAACTTAGGCTCATACATACCAACCAATTCTTTAGGCATCCGGGGTCTTTTAGGACTGGAACTTCTAGAGGAGCCAGAGAGAGAAGCATTTTCGACAGATAATTTCTTCATTTCTAGCTCATGCTTGAGCTCCATTTCCCTTAGCCTTAGTTCTTGATTCATTTCCTGATGTCTCTGTTCAGCCAGAGTATTCAGTCTCTTGAACTCTAGTTCAAGTTTCATTTTCTCTAATTCGAGATATTGAGGACTTAGTGTGGGACTTGGCAAAGGCCCAGTAGGTACAGCAGGTAGAGCAGACAGAGGCCTAGGGGGGACAGTCACAGGAGCCGCACCCTCTTCTTCTGACTCTTCCTCAAGATTATCAACATTTTGATCAATATCAATTTCTATACTGTTATCGACATTTTCTGGCATGGTAGGTTCCTCAGACCCATCATCCAGACTTTGGTTAGCTAACAACCTTTCTATTAATTCCATTTTCTTGACTTTAGTCAGGAGGTGCTTATGCTTACATAATACTCTTAAACAATCAGCAGTTTTTGTAGCAAGGGACTCTTGACTATAACTTTCCATAGTGGACATGTTAGAAAGATTAATTTTTCAGTGCTGAGCTTTGTGGTTAGTTGTACTAAGGTATCCTAAAGCACTCTAAAGTGTATAGTCAATACAAATCCCACCGCTGAACACCAGTGTTAGGCAGAAACCTGTGCAGTTCCCTTAGGGACCACTGCAAAAGATTTAAGACTACAGGTGTTGGCAGTAAACCCACTTGGTAGCAGTCTGCACCACCCAGGTTTACCTGGTAGCTGTGGCTGAGCAGTCAGACCTCCCTCAAGAAGAGTTAGGCAGTATGCAAAGTATACACAATAGGCACTCAGATACAATAATACAAGCAAACACTGACCAGAGCTTTGGTATCAAAGTATATAATTATGTATTTAAAAACACACAGTTGAAACACTCCAGCACTCTTATTGTAAAATATTCTAAACACAGTTACTATTGTAATATATACACCCCTTTTTCCTTATCAGATAAGTCACAGTAAAACACCACTTATTTTCATACAGAGGTGAGCCTAGCTGTCACTCAAACATGCTAAGTGGTGAGCCGGCCAATCAGGATGGAGTGCGACTTGAGTTGCCTAGGCAACTCAGTCCAGGGTGCCTACATTTCCCTCCACCCCTCCTAAGTACCCCAGACAGAGTGGCACCACTTTGGAGGGCTTCTATGGTGAAGCCCGCCAAAAAGTGGAACAAAGGGCTCGACTTGGGTTGGAGTCACAGAAGAGAACACAAACGCCATTTTAGAATCAAGTTTTGGCAAAAAATACCAACCGGAGAATTAATATTAATTAAATAAACCGGCGGTATGTTCGAGGCTACCGTAAATAATTAAATAAAGGTAGTAGCCTAAAACAATGGGAAATACCATAGGAAAATATTTGAGTAGAATATAAAAAGTAGTATCCACTGCCACCAGCCAAAACTCAAACAGGGGGGACGGAGACGTGCCCCCTCGACTAACAGACCCCGGGGCAATTGAATTGCCCCAGCCAGTACGTCCACAATATGATGGTTTGTACTGGTTCTGTTCAGAATTTACGGCTAGTAAAGTCAATGGTGACTTTACATGCCCTGGGAGACAGTAGTCAGTCCCAAGGTATGGAGTCTATACTGAGGGGGTCACTATGACACCCCTGTGTCACTGCACAGCGGGTGCTGTGTAACACACATCACAAAAACACATGAACGCCTATGGAGTAAAAGACCCCATAACCCATTAAACACATCTAGATTCAAAGAAACACACTCAAATCATGCCCAAGAGTGAGGGTAAAAGAGTCTCACTCTTGGCAGGAGAACAAAATAAACCCCAAAAATCCAGCAAAGCTGCTGGGGGACTCACTAGGTTAGGAAATTCAGCCTAAACAGAGAATTCTCCCTAACAAGTAGTAATTTCATTGCTTAAGTGGTCCATTTCGTGGTATTTCCTGAAATTGTTTCATTCTCCCCTAACCGTATCACGAGTTCCATCGGTTGAGGAGCTTGCCACTTGAATGCAGGATGATGAATCCAGGAGTCTGTCTCCATGTTGGTGCCCTGTCCAGCTTTATTCCAGAAGATTGTGTTTTTGGGTGCAGCAGAGGGTGAAGAGTTAAAGAGATTCGGCCCTGGCATTCCAGGCTCTCTGAAAAGCAGGTAGGACTGAATCAGAATCAATTCGCTTACTTGTCTGGCTGTTTTGCAGGACTGTAGGAGGCCTTGCTGGCAAGTTAGGGGTTTCGGGCTCTATTTCGAAGTTCATAAACTTTGACTTGATGTCCTAGCTCAGCCACATGGCACACACTTTGTGATCCTGGGCAGGTGTTGGCCCCAAGTCCCAACATGCAGACTAATAAACCCAGGAGTGAATGTGGCACTCCTGCTATACTGGGCCAACTTGAATCTATGACTAAGTGACAATACAGGAATAACTCTACCACACGTGCAAGAGATAAAGTTGAACAAAATAAAATAGGCAAACCTACCGGATGTTTTCAGGATATCCCTAAAATACACATTTGAAAAGAGGGAATCCACATGCGGTTATCCTGAAGATCAGATTTGGTGGCGCTCTCAGGGAGGAAGTGAAGACCCTGGGTTACAATCACTGTGGGCAACTCAGCCTTTCATCCCTCCCAGGTCAATGGATCAAATGTTATTCATTTGGCAGAAGATAAACTTTGATCTGTCAGAGACATTGGATGAGGCTGGGGATGGAAAAATCTATTAGCGTTCTTCAAATTGCTCTCTTATAAGCCGTCATATTAGATGGCCTATCCCCTCTCAAAGCTGCACGGCAGGCGCATGTGCATCCTTAGATGTCGATGAAGTATCCCTTCCTAAAGGTGCACAACAGGGTGCATGTGCATCCATTCAGAGTGATGAAGTGTCCCCTCCCAAAGGTGCACACCAGGCTGCATCCTCCTTCTCCCTGGGCAATGCAGTGCTCACCCATTTAGGTGCACACCAGGGTTCATGGGCACCTATTCAGGGTGATGAAGTGTCAACCCTTATGGAGCTCAACAGGTGAATGTGCACACCAGGGTGTCTTTGCATCCATTCAGAGCAATGAAGTGTCCCCTCCCAAAGGTGCACACCAGGGTTCATGCTAATTATTCCAGGATGAAGCAATGTTCACCCCTTTAGGTGGACACCAGGGTGCATAGACACAAATTCAGGGTAATGAAGTGTCAGCCCCTATGGTGCTCAGCAGGTGCATGTGCATCCATTCAGGACGACAATGAACTGTCCACTCACAAAGGTACACACCATGGTGCATCCAACAACAGCTTTCACATCAACATGAGTTATTAGAAAATAATGTACTGAGAAACAGCGTGCCCACTTTAACTCCTTGGACAAGGTGCACGTGACAAATTCCCCCCCACTCATATTTGCATCATTTGCTATTCATAGCTACAATCATTCAGTCCTTGAAAATGTGGGGACAATTGTAATTACAGTCGACGCATTACTCCATCCCTTGGAAAAACATGATTCCTCCTAACTGTTAGTTATATAATATTCGAGGGATGGGGTGGGGAGTTTCTTAATCCACAGTGTCCTCTTTTTCAACACAAACTGTTGTGAGTGGAAGCTTTTTGTGTAATCCCCCAAACGATAAACAATGGGCCTCATTACGAGAATGGAGGTAGTCATGCCGTTGTTACCGGCTTGGCTACCTCCATTCCGGGTACCGGGTCCGGATTCCTGTGATGGGGAAAAAATGGGCCATTCCGACCTTGGAGGGCCCGGTATTTCCCCATTCAAGGAACCCAGACCCTGCACATCCCCATTAACATTTGAGCCCCCGTAGGGCCCGTTGTTTGCATTCTGGTCTCCTTGCAGCACCCACTAAGGACGCCTGGTTTTAACGGGTCTCAAGAGGAGAACTCGTAATGAGGCGGTAGGGGATTACCAGGGCCAGCAGCTCTATCGGCGCCATTAACCCCCTACTGCCTTCATTGTAATGAGGCCCAAAGTATTGCTTAAAATGTTAACACCAAGAGCTACACTCAAGGAATACTGTGGGCCCGATTCATAGAATAGGGTGCAGAAATGGTACAAGGGGTGTGTGTTGAGTAGGCCCCTGCGTGAGCCATGGCACAGAAAAAGTATTGCGCGCTATGCGTATTCATGGATTTCAAGATGCATTACTAACCATCATGCAAGTAACAACGAGCTGCGCGAGGAACACCCATCACGCCCCAAGCACACCAAAAGGCAAGCTAAAGGACTACATGGTGCAAGCCTCCACACCACCCTTGTCCCAGCATCCAGTACCCCAGCAAAATTGTGCACCTCATCTTGCCGGCCCAGTCCGTACCCCAGCGAAATCGTGTGCCTCACCTCACAATACCAGGCCTCACTCCAGAGAAAATGTGTGCCCTCCCTCGAAAGCGCGGGATGCACCTCTACTAAATTGCGTTCCTTCACTTGCAAGCCCAGGCTGCACCCCTGCAAAATCACGTCCCCTCCCTCGCAAGCCCAGGCAGCACCCTAGTGAAATCACTCGCCTTGCCTTGCAATCCCAGGCTGCACCCCAGATAAAATGCATGTACACCCTAACAAGCCCAGGGATAAGGCTGGCCCACCACGTAAGTGTAAAATATACCCTTTACAAATACAAGAGTCCCTCCTACACCCACAGCACCCATCCTCTCCACATACCGGTGATGCTGGAAATGCATTGGAGGGACAGGGCCTCCCTGTCCTTTTCCTGTAGTCCTTTTTCATTTGTGTTCTGTATTGTTTTCTGCCCCGGAGTGCATGTGGAACTCCTGGCAGTGTACCTCATCCTGTTTTGGTTTGGTGTACAGACCCATGGGATACCCTTATGGCACCCATGGGTGGGGGTACAAACCTGTGCCCCTAGTGTATGTTTTTGGGCACCTGTGTGTGGCCCACAGAGCAGGGTATGGGCTGGTGGCAGCTCCATGCTGAATTTGACAGGTGCTCTGAGTATCCTCCATTTTGGGATACCCAAGCCCTGCCATTGGAATCAGCTGATTCCTAATAGGAAACAAGATGGCCTCTGTGGCCTCTTGCGTTCTCTTGCCTGTCACCTTGTTTTCCCAAAGTCCTGGGAAGCCCTGACTCTGTCCCTTCCCCCTGACTGGCTGTGGGGTGGAAGTGATAATAGCGCCATGGTTGCCGCCGCTATTTTACTGTGTCCGCCTTGGTGGATGGCGGAATTACCACCCTACTCCAAGGTGAGCAGGGGCGGTAATTCCCCATTCACCAAGGCTCTTCCCCATTCCCATTTTTGCCCCCATAGGGCATAATGGGAATGGGGAAGGTGCTAATTACGGTACCGCAAATTGCGGTACCGTAATTAGCTCTGAGGTCCCTTTGCGGCACCCTACTTTAACGGCTGGTAAAACCAGTCGTTAAAGACGGGTCCCGCAAAGGGAACTCGTAGTAAGGCGGTAGGGGTTTACCGGTACCGGTGCCCTTACCGGTACCGGTAAACCCCTACCCCCTACCGTGTAATGAGGCCCAATGACTGAGACAGCCCTGCCCGAAGCTGATATGAATGCAGTGTGTAGTTTTGAATGGCTGGGTACATGTCCCAATACACATTCCTTGTTGTGAGTGTCTGAGAGGGAGGAGTATGGCCTGAATGCACTGTATGCCTGATTGGTTGACTGACTGCATGAATGCCCTTCTGTATGATTAGCTGCTGAATGTGACCCGGCAATGTAGATGAGAGAGAGAATAGTATATCTGGGGACCCCTCAACAATGGGAATTGTTCAGAAGCTGACGTCCACTACGAAGAGTAACTGGAGTAAAACTGAAGCTTAACCTTGAAGCCGTGCTGGAAGAGAAGTCTTGCTGTTGCTCTACTTCATCGATCTGAAAGCTGCTGTGTCTCCAAGGACTGTTGTCAATCACCGTCGACGGCTGCCGTCGCCGACCGGAGCCGCCGTGCTCCCTTTTGCCTAAGTAACATTTAATCCAAGGACGCTCTCGCCTGCACCGTCGACCGCTTTGTTCTGCCGGAGAAAGTCAAGGCTGCTGACGCACCGAGCAGCATCCGCTAGTGGGTTTCCCACCACCTGACGACCGTAGAGATGCCGGATGACTTGACGCCCTTGTTGGGCCACAATTGTTTGCAATCTCTTTGCGGTCCTGAACTATCGTCACTGAGGTGCCCCGCACGCCTCTCCCTTGCAGGACGGCAACGATCCGTCGTCGACGAGCACTGCTAGAAACGAAGCTGCCACCTCCCCGTCGTCATTCAACCCTTTTCCTCGTGGGATCTCAACGATCCGTTGGTCCTGCCTAAAAGGGAGCTGCTCAAGAAGGATCCATCAACGACCCGACGACGAACTCTGATATTCCAGGAACATAGGGTTGTAGAACTATTTTAGAAGGAAATAAGACTGCAAGAACAATATGTGGACTGGGCTTGTGATATATCCTTACTTTACAGGTTGCCCAGGTGGGGGGATCTCCACACAGAACTGTGTCTCGGTAAAGGGGCCAGTATTCTGCCAATTGTTCTAACCAACTGCTTTCCTCTTATGTCTATTGTTGGTTACCTCTATTAATTGGTTGGTGTGACATTTAACCAGAGTACAGTTGATGCACTTTAAAGGAATCTAATAATAATTGTGGTACCACTTAGAACTGTATATATTTGTCATTGTAGATTCACTGAGCACAAAGTGAGTTATTGTGATTGTGTACATAACCTTGAACTTAATTATATAAAGACTGTGTTTTAACTAATGCAGTGTGTGGACATTCCCTTGTGGGGGCTTGGGGACTACACTGTACTTAAGAACCAGCCTGCATTACCTGCTGAGAAGCTAGGCCCTGATTGCTCGTCCATTGTTCCCAACAATAGAGAATCTTGGCTGGGGTCCTTTGTGCATCTCCTCTACCATATTGAGGGCAGAAGTACAGATCCCCTCCCCTCCTGTCTTTACACTGGTGGCAGTGGTGGGATGCTTATGGTTTTAAGAATCAGTGCATAACCGTGCCACTTACAAGGATATCTGCACGTTGTTAAATATGTGCATTACAAGCAATGGAGTCTATTGCAAATGGTAAATTGACTAGGATGAACCTATAGGCTCTCCAGATTGCTTGTGTAGCTAGGGAGTTAGACTGTGTGGATAAGTCTGGGGCTGAACTGATAGCTTCCCTGGGTGACTACCAGACTGATGGTGAAACTCTTGAAGGGGGGGATGCAACCAATGAGGACTCTGCCCCTGGGGTTGTTGCTGAATCTGTTTCTGGAAATGCCACCATTCCTGCTGCCTCTGCTCCAAACCCCAGCAATTCAGTGGAACTTGAGTTATTAAGGATGAAATTGGCCTTTGAACACCGCAAGTTGGAAATAGAAGCCGAGCTTAAGAAAGAGGAGCTGGCACAACAAGTGGAGCTCAAGAATAGGGATCTTGAACTCAAAGATAAGAACCTCAAACTCAAGAACCAAAACACTGAATGTCAGAGAATCCAGCTAGAGAAATCTAGAGTGGCAACTTCAGCTAAACCAGTTGAGAGTGGTAGGCCCCCAGCCACCAAGTTTATGAAAGATTTGGTTGGTGTGTTTGTGGAGGGCTCAGATATCATCCAATGGTTTGAAGTGTTTGAAATGACTTGTGCAATTCATGATGTAGATAAGAGAGATTGGGCTAAGTGTTTGTTAAGCAGTGTGCCTCAGACTGGATATGACTGTATTCTGAAACTGAGTGTGGAAGAAAGGGGTCAGTATGAGAGTATAAAGTCTGCTTTGATTACCAGGTTTGGCAAGACACCTACCCAATACCTTAAAAGGTTCAGGGATTTTAAGAAAAGAGAGAATGTGTCTTGGGTTGACTGGGTGAGTGCTGCACACATGAACATGATGGGGTCGATTAATGGTTACAAAGTGAAAACGTCTGTTGAATTGTCTCACCTGTTGTTTTTTGAGCATTTTTCTGAAGCCTGTTCACCAGAGCTGTGTCAGTATGTTGCTGACTAGAACATTTTGGATCCCTTTAAACTGGCCAGGCTAGCTGACAAGTGATTCTCCCACTGGGTGTCCCCTAAGGACTCCAGTGGGAAGGACAAGTCCCAGAAGCAATCACAGTCGAGTAAACCAAAACCTTCCTCTCCTAAAACCCAAAAATCTAGTGGGGATAAGTCATCTGTGGGTGGGAATAAGAGTAGTGGTCCACCTGCTGCAAAACAGGCTCCCAGTGGCTCCAGTACCGTACCCCACATTCCTGGCACCTGTTGGGAATGTGCAGCTCTGGATCACAAGAAGGGTGACTCCAAGTGTAAAGGTAAGGCACATGGAGTGCAGGCTGTTAGCCTGAACTACCCTTACCCCATGTCTGAGGTGGAGGCCACTGTCCTCCCCTCCTCTACAGAGATCACCTTTGGTTCTCCTGTAGAGATTTCTTTAGTGTCCCTTGGGGCATGGGACCAGTATGCATAAGTACTGGTGACTATCCCTCATAACACCTGTAGGTTTTTGAGACGTGTCCTCTTGAATAGCCAGCCTTCTACTGGCTTGAGAGATACTGGGGCAAGCATGACAGTGGTGGACAGGACCCTGCGCAAGCTAGAGGACTATGTAGGTGCTCCTCTGAGAACCACCATGTTAGCTGGTGGGCCGCCCAAATTATCGCCTGTAGCCTTAGTCACACTCATGATTGGAGACAAGACGGCAAAGCTTCCTGTCCTGGTTCAGGACAATGTCCCTGCTAACATTCTGTTAGGAAATGATCTAGTAGAGTTGGGGCTGATCTCGGATGTTCTCCACATGACTCCTGCTGCAGTCACTAGGTCACAGATGACAAAGGGTCTGTTTGTGAGTCAGGTACCCGAGCCAAAGACGAGGCCTAAGGCAAGAAGAAGGAAGAACAAGAAGGCCACCTCTGCAAGCGGGGCTCCTTCTCCTCCTGCTGTTCCTATAGCACCCATTGGGATCCATGCTCTGGATGGGCTGGATCCAGTGTAAAACCCAAACTCAACTCCTGAAGGAGACGAGACAGAAGACTCTCCTGTGGGAGAGGTCTTCAACCCGGAGGACCACCCTGACCTGCAATGCCTGTTGGCTGAAGGGGCACCCTCCCGGGCGGTCTTCTGTAAGGGACAGAGAGAGTGCCACTCTCTCAAGAGTCTGAGGAAACTGGCCCTGTCCCAGGCACAAGGAGAAGTGTCTAGGACATTCCAATTCTATTGGGAGGGTGAGCTCCTTGTTAGTGAGCCCACTAAGCCTGAACCTGGTGCCCTCAAGAGGTCGGTGGTACCCCAGGTTTACAGGCCCTTCCTGCTGCAGTTGGTGCATGAGGTGCCCTTGGCTGGTCATCTTGGTACCAAAAAGACTAAGCAGAGGTTCTCTGCCCATTTCTACTGGCCTCGGATGGGAGTAGAAGTGGAGTCCCACTACATGACCTGCCCAACTTGTTAGTTGTCTGGCAAGACTGAAGGCAGTGTCATTGCCCCACTGCAACCTTTACCAGTGGTTGGCACACCGTTTGAGAGGGTGGGCATCGACATAGTTGGTCCCCTTGACCCTCCCACTTCAGGTGGACATCGGTTCATCCTGGTCTTGATTGATCATGCCACCAGGTACCCTGAGGCTATACCCCTTCGGACTGTTACTGCCAAGGTTGTTGCCAGGGCTCTCCTGGGCATTTTCACCCGTGTTGGATTTCCTAAGGAGGTTATCTTTGACAGACGATCCAACTTCATGTCTACTTACATGAAAACCATGTGGAAAGAGTGCGGGCTAACCTATAAGTGCTCCACCTCTTACCATCCCCAGAGCAATGGTCTGGTTGAGAGGTTTAATAAAACACTCAAGGGCATGCTAGGCGCTTTGAAAGAGCCCCTACGGAGGAAATGGGATCTCCTCCTGCCATGCCTGCTGTTTGCTTACAGAGAGGTACCTCAAGAGGGTGATGGTTCAGCCCCTTTGAGTTACTCTTTGGACATCCCGTGAGGGGGCCCCTTGCCTTGATCAGAGAAGGTTTGGAGGCCACCCCTCGAGGTCCCGCCAAGCAAGTGGGGGACAATGTGTTAGGCCTCAGACGGAGGATGACACTGATGATGGGTCAAGCAACAGTGAATCTCAAGGTCAGCCAGGAACTGAATAAATACTGGCATGACCTTAAAGCCTCGCAAGTGGATTGGACTCCGGGACAGGACATCCTTGTGATGGAGCCTACCAAGCCTAGAGCTTTGGCAGACAAGTGAACAGGACCCTTCAGGATTATCTCCAAAATGGGCGAAGTCAATTATCTGGTTGACATGGGAGGATGACACTGATGATGGGTCAAGCAACAGTGAATCTCATGGCCAGCCAGGAACTGAATAAATACTGGCATGACCTTAAAGCCTCACAAGTGGATTGGACTCCGGGACAGGACATCCTTGTGATGGAACCTACCAAGCCTAGAGCTTTGGCAGACAAGTGGATGGGACCCTTAAGGATTATCTCCAAAATGGGTGAAGTCAATTATCTGGTTGACATGGGAGTCCCTGGGGTAGCCCCTCAGGTATTCCATGTTAACAGGCTCAAGCCTTTCCACAGGCAAGCAGAAGTCTCTTGTCTCTTGCTAGCTTCAGAGCAAGAAGAGGATGTGAGTGAGCCCCTTCCTGATTTGCTGCATAGCAACCCTCAGGAAGGCTCAGTGGAGGGAGTGCATCTCTCTCCCGATCTGACGACAGAGCAGCAGAAGGCCTGCAGGGCTTTGCTCCGGCAGTATACCTCTCTGTTCTCACTGACACCAGGCCTCACACGTTGGTGTAGGCACGAAATTGACACTGGTAACAGTGTGCCTGTCACAAGCAGGTGCCACCGTATGTCAGATACAGTTAAGAACCACATTCAGGCTGAGGTTGCTAAGATGTTGGATCTGGGTGTTATTGAACCCTCAACCAGTCCCTGGTCCAGTCCAGTGCTCCTTGTCCCCAAGGCAAGTTCCCAGGCAGGTACCAATGATTGGAGGTTCTGTGTGGACTACCGAGGAGTCAATGCCGTCACCAAAATGCGCACCCATTGCCGAGGGCTGATGAGCTTGTGGGCACTATAGGTCCTGCCAAATTGGTGAGCACCTTTGACCTTACCTCACGCTATTGGCAAATAGCTCTGACGGACCATGCCAAGGAAAAGACGGTGTTCTCAACACCAGAGGGACTCTACCAGTTTAGGGTGAAGCCTTTTAGGTTGAAGAATGCCCCTGCCACCTTCCAGAGATTGGTCAATCATGCGCTCAGTGGGCTGGAGGCCTTTTGTGTTGCCTACCTAGACGACATTGCCGTCTACAGTTCCACCTAGGAAGAGCATTTGACACATCTGGATAAGGTGTTGGAGGCCTTGAAAAGGGCTAACCTCACTGTCAAGGCCACCAAGTGCCAGATAGCTAGGGGAAAGTCACGTATCTTGGTCATGAGGTAGGAGGGTGTCAAATCCAACCTCTCCCCAGTAAAGTACAGGATGTACATGACTGGGAGACTCCCACTACTCAAACCCAGGTGAGAGCCTTTTTGGGCCTCACTGGGTATTATCGCAATTTCATGACAGCTCTGACTTCACTCAAACAGCCTAGGAAGGTAAATTGGACTGAAGACTGTCAGAGGGCCTTTGATGGCTTGAAAGAAAGTCTGTGTAGGGCACCTGTGTTGTGTGCGCCTGACTAAAGCTGACCCTTTATCGTCCAGACGGATGCCTGCGACACCGGAATTGGAGCTGTCTTGTCCCAGTTAGATGACAAAGGGAGGGAACATCCTATCATAATCATCAGTGGACAACTCAAGGGTAGAAAACTTAGGTGGGCTACTGTTGAAAAGGAATGTTTTAGCATAGTTTGGAGCCTTAGGCATTTTAGGCTCTACCTTACATGTTCTACCTTCAAGGTCCAAACAGACCATAAGCCCCTGAAGTGGCTTATGTAGATGAAGCGTGAAAACCCAAAACTGCTCAGGTGGACCATTAGCCCGCAAAGGCTAGACTTCACCATAGAGCATAGACCAGGGAAGAGTCACGATAATGCAGATGGCCTTTCCAGAAGGTATGTTGACCATCTGGATGAGGGTGTCTATCTCGTGGGAGATTAGTCACCCTAACCTCAGTCTGGGGGGGGGGTGACTTTGATGCTGGAAATGCATTGGAGAGACAGGGCCTCCCTGTCCTTGTCCTGTAGTCCTTTTGCATGTGTGTTCTGTATTGTTTTCTGCCCTGGAGTGCATGTGGGACTCTTGGCAGTGCAGCTCTTCCTGTTTTTGGTTTGGTGTACAGACCCATGGGATACCCTTATGGCACCCATGGGTGGGGGTACAACCTTATGCCCCTAGTGTATGTTTTTGGGCACCTGTGTGTCCCACAGAGCAGGGTATTGGCTGGTGGCAGCTCCAGGCTGAATTTGACAGGTGCTCTGAGTATCCTCCATTTTGGGATACCGAGGCCCTGCCATTGGAATCAGTTGATTCCTGATATGAAACAAGATGGCTCTTGTGGCTTCTTGCTTTCTATTGCCTGTTACCTTGTTTTCCCAAAGTCCTGGGAAACCCTGACTCTGTCCCTTCCCCCTGACTGGCTGCGGGGTGGAAGTTCTATAAATGTCGTTGTTGTGAAGTCCAGGCCAGACTGGAAAACCTTCCTCTCCTAAAAAAACAATGCCTAGACCCAGCCATACCAACCAATTACAGACCCATCACCACGGTCCCTTTTCTGTTAAAAATCCTGGACCGAGTCGCCTACATCCAGATTCAGGAGTACCTGGAATCTAACTAATTGCTTGGTATACGTCAATCTGGCTTCAGACCTCAACATGGACCTGAAACCGCTCTAGTTGACCTCAAAAGCCAGATTCATGAAATCAAAGACAAAGGCAATGCAGCTATCCTACTTCTCTTAGACCTCTCAGCGGCCTTCGATTTAGTCGACCACGAAATCCTATGCAACCACCTATCTATCGCAGCCCACTTCACCTCCTCTGCCTCCGCATGGATACAATCCTTCCTCGCGAATAGAACCATGCGAGTCTTCTCCACTACAGCTGCTGCTGACCTGATCCCCATCACCTGCGGAGTCCCACAAGGCTCCTGTGTCTCCCCCACCTTGTATAATATATTTACAAAGCCTCTATTCAACAAACTGGACCGTCTGGGTGTCATCTACACCAACTATGCAGATGACACCCAGATTCTCCTCACCATCTGAGGCAACTACAATGCGGACCTCACCCGGATCAACAAAATCTTCTCCATCATTCAGGCATGGATGGCCACCCACGGCCTCTGCCTGAATGATGAAAAGACGGAGCTTCTGCTGGTCGGCTCTCCTAATAACATATCTAAACTCAGTCCTAGCTACAAGAACATTATCATTGATGGTAACACCATTCTTATCTCTAAAAGTGTGAAAACTTTAGTCTTCCACCTTGATGCCAACACCAACCTCTCAAAACAAATCAACTCAACTGCCTCGGCCACGCCTATATAGGTAAGCGAATCAGGGCTAGCAGACTCTTCCTATCCCCCGACAGCTGCCTCACTCTGGCCAGAGCACTCATTCAATCCAAACTAGACTACTGCAACAGCCTGTACCTAGGAGCCAACCAATCCGTAACTAACAAACTCCAGGTTCTCCAGAACAATGCTCTACAAGCAGCCCTCAACATCCCAAGGCGTGAGCACATCTCCACAACCAGGAAAGTGTGTAAATGGCTCTACATACAGCAAAAAATTGACCTCAAAACTATCTGCCTCACCTACAAGGCCTTAAATAACCTAGCCCCACCATACCTCTCCAACAAATTCACTGTAAAATCCACACACAGAACCACTAGATCATCTAACTCCGTATGCCTGTTAGTGCCCAGATTCGCCCTAAAAAGAGCAGGAGGCTCTAGCTTCACTGTGCTAGCCTCCCAACTTTGGAACACCTTACCACTCAAAATTAAAACCACAGAATCATTCCAGATCTTTAGGAAACTTGTTATTGGCTGGTTACTGAACAAAGAGTAGCATCTACCCTCATCTCTAATATCTAACAGCCGTAATTATACCTGTATTATATGTAAATTGTTGTACTATGTAAAATTCTTGCAAACTGATATACCTTGTAATATAAATGCATATCTTATGCCTGTAACCACTTCCTTAAGCGCCCTTCTACCCACGGGTCCGGAGCACTCTACAAATAAATTAAACAAACAGACTGGCTGGAGCCCTCCCAGTGATTGTATGTTGTGGGTACACCCTGTGGGTGGGACCTGGGTGAATGGAGTGTGTGACCAATATGCACTTCATGTTGTGGATGTCTGGGTTCTGGTGTTTGACACAATGACTGAGACTGCCCGGCCCGAACCTGGTATGAATGCAGTGTGTAGTGTTGAATGGCTGGGTACTTGTTCCAATACACATTCCTTGTTGTGAGTGTCTGAGAGGGAGGAGTATGGCCTGAATGCACTGTATGCCTGATTGGCTGACTGAATGAATGCCCTTCTGTATGATTGGCTGCTGAATTTGACCCAGCAGTGTGGATGAGAGACAGAATAGTATATATGTGGACCCCTCAACACTGGAAAAGTCCACTACGAAGAGTAACTGGAGTAAAATTGAAGCTTAACCTTAAATCCATGCTGGAAGAGAAGTCTTGCTGCTGCTCTACTTTGTCGATCTGAAAGCTGTTGTGTCTCCAAGAACTGACCCAGAGAGGACCTGGTTAGGCTCCCTCTTCCCGAGCTACGAGGGACAATCGTACACCAGCTGATCTTTTCCAAAGCTCCCTGGTAAACTGACCTGCGACAGGCTGCCGACCGGAAATGGGGACCGCCGCGGAATCACAAGGAGAAGCGCCTGGACCCTGTTGTTCATCACCATTGACGACCGCCAACGCCTACCAGAGCCGCCATGCTCCCTTTTTCCTAAGTAACATTTGATCCAAGGACACTCTCGCCTGCACTGTCAACGCTTTGTCCTGCCGGAGAAAGTCGAATCCCCTGACGCGCCGAGGAGCATCCGCCGGTGGATTTCCCGCCACCTGATGACCGTAGAGACGCCGGACGACTCACCACCTTTACTGGGCCACAGTTCTTCACAATCTCTTTGTGGTCCTAAACTATCATCACAGCGGCCCCACATGCCTCTTCCTTGCAGGGCGCCAACGCTCCATCTTCGGCGAGCACCGCTAGGAACAAACTGCCACTTCCCCATCATCATTCAACCCTTTTCCTCGTGGGGTCTCGACGATCCGTGGCTCAACACGGATCCATCGACGACCCGATGACAAACTCTGCTATTCCAGCTACATTGGGGTTGTAGAACTATTTAGAAGTTAATAAGATTGCTAGAACAATATATGGACTGGGCTTGTGATATATCCTTACTTTACAGGTTGCCCAGGTGGCAGGATATCCATACAGAACTGTGTCTAGATAACGCGGCCAGTATTCTGCCAATTGTTCTAACCAACTGCTTTCCTCCTATGTCTATTGTTGGTTACCTCTAATACTTGATTGGTGTGACATTTAACCAGAGTACAGTTGATGCACTTTAAAGGAATCTAATAATAATTGTTGTACCACTTAGAACTGTATATATTTGCCATTGTAGATTCACTGCGCACAAAGTGAGTTATTGTGATTGTGTACATAACCTTGAACTTAATGATATAAAGACTGTGTTCTAACTAATAAAGAGTGTGGACATTCCTTTGTGGGGGCTTGGGGACTACACTGTACTTAAGAACCAGTCTGCATCACCTCCTGAGAAGCTAGGCCCTGATTGCTCGTCCATTGCTACCAAAAATAGAGAATCTTGGCTGGGGTCCTCTGTGGCTCTCCTCTAACATATAGAGAGCAGAAGTTCAGACCCCCCCTCCAGTCTTTGTAATATCCCCCTACTGTACACCAACCACTGTAGTCCAGACACCACTAAACAAACCCCCTCACCTGTGATAACCCCCACAGGCAGCCCCCTCCAGATTGGGCACCCCCCACAGACAGTCTCTCCAGACTGGGCACCCCCACAGGCAGCCCCCCCAAGACTAGACACCATTCACAGGCAGTCCCTTCCAGACTTGACACACCCCACAGCACCCCTCCAAACTGAACACCACCCACAGGCAGCCCCCTCCAGACTGGCCACACCCCACAGGCAGCCCCCTCCAGAATGGGCACCCCCCACAGGCAGCCCCCTCCAGACTGGACACCCCTCACAGGCAAACCTCTCCAGACTGGACACCCCCCACAGGCAGCCCCCTCCAGACTGGATACCACCCACAGGAAGCCTCCTCCATACTTGACACCACCTCTAGCCCCCGTTACTTGTGACACCCCACCAGACAGCACCCTGACAGTCTCACATAATACCAGTGCAATGCATGTCTGCAGCTCACCTGAACGTCTGTGGTCTGACAGCACCATGAAGTGCAACACCAATATTTAGTCCGCAAATCCAACCAACTGGAATCACCAGAGGTCCATCCATGAGTGGAGTATCTTCTCACACACCCTTCCAGGCCTTAATCATCCCCCACCATACACATGTGACAAGACATTTCAAAAACATGTGCATGTTGCCCGTGGCACATTGCCAGTGAATCAAAACACAGTGGCCCTCATTACGACCCTGGCGGAAAGTGACTGACTGGACCGCCACAGCGTAAATAGCGTTTCCGCCATTGCACGAAGGAGCAAAGTGCGGCCCATTCCGACCCATCGGGCACGAGCACCACGGCATGGCGGAAGTGCAAAGTCCGCGATGGCGGAAATGACCCCAAAACGGCCCACACCGCCGCCGTACGGCGCCCTAGGTGCAATACCGCCACCCATCACAGCGGACACCGCAGTGTGCGCCTACCGGAAAGTACGGTGACCGGAAATATACGGAAACGGAAGTTAAAACATGGGCCCGGAACGGGAAACATCCCGCCGTACACCTATAAAACCACTAAAACCACACAACCACTAAAATCACTACCCTGAGACACACCCCAACCCGTCATCCACCCTAGCGAAACCAAGAAAAATGGGAAAAGTAGCGAAGAAAGCGTGCGACCGCAAGCGGCAGGTCCACTTCTCCCGTGAGGAACTCACCGTGCTAACAGAGACCCTCCAGGAGAATGCTGCCGTCGTCTTCTGCACGCAAATGACCAGGACGGCACTTGCAAACAAGAAGGCCATATGGGCTCTGGTGGCACAGCGGGTAAGTGCGGTGGGGACCGCACCCCGCACCCCACAGCAATGCCGTAAGCGATGGGACGACCTGCGGATACGCGTCCGCAGCATACTCTCTGCCAACCGCAACATTGCCACAGCCACCGGGGGAGGTCCTGAATCACCCATCAAGTTGACCCCCTGGGAAGAAATCTGTGCCTCCACCATCGGAATGGAGAGCATAGAGGGAGTCGGAGGGATGGAGAAAGGAGTGCAGACATCCGAAGATTCAGGTAGGTGGGCCAAATAAAACAATGCCAAATCCACAAAGTCCATCCATGTGAAGTACCATGCGTCCACATAGTGCAACAGAAACACATGTCCAGGAGAACGTCCACACACATCGGCCTGATAGCGCACGTTAAAACCCACAATAAATACATAAATAATTAAAAACCCCTAAAACACGCACTACACGTGCAGCAGGCACACCCTAACTGCAGGCTGCCAAACAACTGCACCCTCACTCCACACACAAATGAAAGCACCTCCAAGGCCCCGACCCAAATCACCCTCAGGTACCACCCCAATGCATGTGATACAATGCCATTCCAATTCCCACAGACCCATCAATAACCCTCGCCCTCCTTTACTCCACCACAGGGTCCGATCCAAACGACGAGCTTCAGGACACCCCTACCAGCACACCTGCAAAGAGGGCCAAGACCAACGGCCAAAGACCCTCCACCTCAGCTGCACGCATCAAGACACGGCAGCAGCACAAATCAGGTGGCAGCACAGAGGAGGGAACATCAACAGGCACCCCAGCAGCCAGCATGCCCACAACACCACCTCCACAGGTCCCCCCAACGGATGCCACAGAAGGCACTGCCTCCGGTGGCAGCAGCACCATAGGTGACACCCCATTGATGGCAGCATGCTCCGACACAGAAGACGGGGATGTCGAAGTCAGATCCATCCATGACCTGTCCCAATCCCCCTGTCTGTCCCATCCCATACAACATGAGGATACCACGCAGGGGCACCCACAAGACGACGACTGGCCATCCCCCACAAGCCCTGTGGCAAGGCAACATGAGGACAACAGCCCCTCTGTGACACCCCCGCAAATGGCCATGGCCCAGCAGAGGCAACAGTGCCTCGACCAGTTAATCGTGCAACAGCAGCAACTGGCCACGCTCCTCAAGGACCATGCCGATGAATGTGGGGGCACCAAGGCAGACATAGAAACATCAACTGAGACACTTAGGGCAGAAATGGAGAGAGGTACAGAGACACTAAGGGCACAAATGGAGAGAAGCACCGAGAGCCTGAGGGGGGAACTGCATGCGACGTCCAAGGACGTATGTGCCGAACTTGCCGCAGTGCGCCGTGTGCTCACTGAGCTCTCGCAAACCCTTAGGGACATGCATGGACGTGAGCAGGCAGAGACATCATCCGTTGCAAGTTCCGTCCAGGGCAGCCCCCAACGCAGATCTGGGAGGAACCTGCGCTCCACAGGCAGGGGTGCCCCTGATACCCGCAGAGGGAGCTTGCAATAGCGACTGCCCACTGACAATGAGCATCTTTGGACACTGGTGTTCGGGGGGGAGGTGGGAGGGTGGAGGGGGTGTGTTGGGCTCACTTGGGTGGCGGGTCGATAGGGTGTACAACATGATATCACATATGCCATAAAAAGTGCACGATCAACCAATTAGATGTGTGGACATTGATCTTTGTGTACTAGGCCATCATAGGCGTACAGTCCATATTGTGCATGTCCCAGACATACACAGTGCCACGAGTCCCGTGTCCATGTATCAGCCACCAGGCGTGAGTGCTAGAAGCATACAACAATGAGATGCTGACGAATGTCACGGGCCTCCGGTGCCTCGCAGACTCCTTGAGGTGCTGCCACATCCCCACCCTCATCATGACCATCATCAGGTGCTTGCAGTTCTGCGTCAGGGGGCATGGGCACATTTCTACGTACGCACATGTTGTGGAGCATGACACATGCCATCACCATCTTTGCAACCTTCTCATGGCGGTACAGGAGTGCCCCGCCAGACCTGCTGAGGCAGCGGAAACGACCCTTCAGTAGGCCGAATGCCTGTTCAATGACTACACGGGTACGTGAGTGGGCATGGTTGTAGTCCTCCTCATGCTGGTCCCGTGGGTTCCGGACTGGTGTGAGGAGCCATCTCTTCAGGGGATATCCAGCATCACCTGTATGTGGACGAGAAACGTATGATGTGGAATGCCATTGCTACGTACGCACACCCCCCCCCCCCTTCCTGCCAGGTCATTGCCGAATCACATACCCCACATTATCATGCATGTAATGAGACTCACCGAGTAGCCAGGATCTGTTCCCTGCGTGTCGCTCCATGTAGCGTGGTATTGTAGAGTTCCTCAAGACCATAGAATCATGGGTTGATCCAGGGAATCGGGCACAACAATGTTTAATGATCCTGTTGGAGTCACACACCATTTGTACATTCAGAGAATGAAATTGTTTTCGGTTGCGGTACTGGGCCTCCATGGCATGTGGGACGACCAATTCCACATGGGTGCAGTCGATGGCACCAATGCAACCCGGTATGCCGGCAAGTGCATGGAATCCCACTTTTGTTTTGGTAATTTCCTGCTCCGAGCGTGGTAGGGAGATGTAGTCGTCTGCGTGCTGCAGGAGGGCATCGAGCACTTGCAATAGTGTCCGTGAGAACAGTGGCTGAGAAATGCCATGCAACTGTCCGACTGTGTGCTGGTAGGTGCCTGTGGCCAGGAAGTGGAGTACAGACACCACCTTCAGTAGGGGTGGGATGGCGGTTGGGCTATCTATCATGCTGACAAGGTCAGCCTGTGTCATGTCCACAATGGCGGCTATGGTGTCCCGGTCCAGACGGTAGAGGGTGTGGATCTGCTCATCAGTGAGGTTGAACGGATGTGCTCGGAGGCGTGGGATTGCGGGCTGCCTGCGTGGTGGTAGTGGCTGTGCTGGCGGCCCTTGCTGGCCCTGCCTTGGCCTCCTCCTCCTCCTGCGTCTCCTCCGTGCGGCCGGTTGTAGTTGGTGTTCGTCTTCTTCTTGGTGTTGGAGTACTTGCAGTGCTATCAGGTCCCCCAGGGCCAACATCGCGAGTCCTGCCGGTAGCATTTCGGTGTGGTTGTGGGAGGAGACTGGCTGTGCAATTTATGTGTTTTCAGGCTGAATGGCCTCCACCTGTGGTGATTCATTCCACCTGTGCAAACTGCTCTCCCCTTTGGCCGAGCACGTCCCGCGCACAACGCTGCAATTCGTGGAATGGCATCTTGCTATTGCAATCATGTATTTGTACCCGATGGCCGTGTAACATTGGTTGATATGTTCATTCTGCTGTGGTCCCATTGTTTCACATACTATCTGTGCAGTCGCGAACAGAGTTGTGAAGGGTCAGTGGAACGTAGTACTCGAGTAACGGTGGGCCCTCATTCATCACTGTACCGAGTTGCAACGACGGGCGGGGCATCCCATTCGTGGGTGAAGGCAGTTGCCATTTTCACACACAGCCGCACTCGATGGATTAATTAGTGTTTTCAAACGGCCACAGATGCCTCTTCGACGTGATGTTGCAATTGAGGAATTCGAAGGGCGGCGCTTTCGGTTTTCAGCTAGCGGCGAGGAGATGCCCACAGATCTGACTGCAAATATAACGTTCTATTGTTCAATGTCCTTGGGACAGGGGCCATGGCGAGTATGCAATGATTGATATGAATAGTATGGGATGCGCAATAGCGTAGTGGACGATAAGGCAGGACGTTCCCAAATACATGTTACTTCACTACACTGGAATTACGGGCTGGGGCACTGTGGATTTTGCAGGCTGCATAACGCACAGACTCAATGGATATTTCTAATGTTATGTGAGTAAATATTCAGGCGTTTTAATCCCGGGATGAGGGAATGATGAATGGATGCATGGGCAGGTGATTTGATACAGAGTTTGCCATGTACAGGGCTTCTTGGGATCTATCCGCCTCCCCTACGCTATGTGATGCAGGGCTGCCATAGTGGGACCATCATCTATCTGGCCTTGTTGAGCCCTCCCTGTCTCGACGCGCCCTCAGACACTTGTGTCCATGCACGTTACCAATCCCATCAGATGGATTCTGTTTTCACAGGCGCATGCACAGGTACACTCGTTTGTGATGGTGTTTACACCTCGATATAGATAGTTATGAGTCGCAAGTGGTTTTTGGGTGGTGATGGACCTTTGGAGTGGGCTGGCATGCATATGGCTGTGGATTTAGTGTGATCATTGCAGTGAGTTGTTGGAATGTAGTACTGATGGCCATTCTGTTCTTTTTCTTTTCTTTTGGTTGACAGGTATCTCCTCCCCTTTTGCCACTGCCATCTGTATGCCACTCCTGCAGATGGGTTTTACTCCCGACACCTGCTGCTTCGTGTTAATCAGTGGAGCAGCATTACGATCTTATGGGACGATCGCCAATGGGCCACATGCCCTTACGCAGTACTGGTGGCTCGGAGCAACATTTCGGCCTTTCAGCTGGACTAGTGCCTCCCCATTGGGACGGCCCTGCGGTTCTGTGCGCTTCCATGTTGCCTTTTCGTACGTGAATGTGGCTCTGTGTACCATGAGGGAACAGGGCGTCACACAAGTAGTGGCTGGTCATTTCTTGCGGATGCAGCCCACAATGGTGAAATGTGTTTTGGAGTTCATGGCCTGATGGCTGTATGGGCTTGGTGATTTTGATGTGCATTAAATTTCTATTCTGATTTGGCCCGTGTAGCGTTCTTCTTTGCAAGTGATGTGGCATATGCCTATTTGGGGGGCGATGTATTGTGAGGAGATCTGCACTGGGTTCCAGCTTCGGAGTTTAGTTGCGTGGTACTGTACTGGGTGCGTTTGCCTACGAAGCCCGTGAGGTCAGGGATGGGGGCTGCCAATATGACAGTTTGAATGTTGTCATGCTCAGGGGCGGGGGATTGGGTTTTGTGTAACAGATGCCGGTCAGCCAGGTGGACTGGTGGAATGATGTGATTTTCGGAATATTGCTGGTCACAGGTGCCTGTGTTTGCGTGCGTTTCTTGGTGGGGGACTGTGGTCATGTCCATTGGGATGGCTTCTGTATTCGTGCCATCTGTGCCCTGCAGCTCCCATTGGCCCCTGTTGTGTTTCTTTTGTTCGTTGGCATGCATGGGTGACTTGTACATTTCACTGGTTGCATTGTGACTTCATTGCACCTACGGGGAGTTGTACTTTGTGGGCAGGGAGCGGTGTACGGGCACTCAGTGGGGCCGTTTACGGTTGATTCGCGATGCCGTACTTCTCACCATGGCGGAATGGTGCATTCCGCCATGCTTGATGGCGTTAGGTACATGTCCGATAGGGTCGGAATTGGCGTACCCTTGCGCCATGGTGGTGTTTACGGTTTGGCATGGCGCGCGCGCGCGCGTGCTTGGTGCAGTTAGCGTTGGCGTTCACTACGGTGTCGCTAATGGCATCGTACTTTGCGGTGACGGGTCATAGTCGCACCGAGCGCTATTCGATGGCGGTATTGCATTTCCGCCATCGTTTTCCGAATTCCGCCAGGGTCGTAATGAGGGCCAGTGTCAGAATGTGTGCCCACGACAGAAGCAAACCTATCAAACGTTGTTGCACGATCCACAAACAATGCCAAGGCGTGTCATAGCCTGAGCATGAGGGACTTGGGTGGAAAAATACCTGTCTGGGAACAATCACATGACAGGGCCATGCATGGGTGATGGAAGGGCAGTCATAGAGAACATGGCTCACAGAGACTGTAGAATAGTGATGCCACTCTGAAAGAGAAAACATGGCCCATACCTGCATTCCAGTGGTAGATGTTTAGCAACACATGAGAGAATGCATTGTGTGACTGCACATGCTGGTGAGCGTGCCTGCACAACATGGGGTTTACACAGCAATTACAAACTAATGTGCTATAAATGTGACCATGAAACACTCCCACAGTGAGCCCACCTCCCTCCACCACAACCACGCTGATGCTAAACACACAGTGATGCTGCACAGGTAAATGCTAATTAAAAATACAGTGAAGACCCAGTGGTCTGATGGACCCACCCCACATATCAGGCACATGTGCATCCTGCCATCCAGAACCATCCCAAGCAACAACAACACACAAGCATGCATGCTACAAGACACATGACTTGCAATAGAGAGATGCACTGGCTCAAAATAGAACTATCAATGAGGCCAACACACAAATGTACTGCACAAAGCGTAGAATGTAATAAAAGAGCAATGTATTTGAATGAAATATGTATAAAAATAAACTTGGAATGTATTGCAAAGTAATCCATGGTAAATATGTAATGAAATGAATATCTTATGCCTAAACAACTATATACAATAAAAACAGGGTAGGCATGTCTTCAAGCCTGTGGAAAATAATATATAAATAAAGGAATTTTTAGTTTAGTACAAGTTGAAAGAACTATGTACACAGACGGTGGGCTAGTTCAACCTTCCTCTCCAATCTCACTTAGCCTTTCCACCAGGACAGAGTCCAGCATCACGTCATCACTCCTCATCCGGGCCTCTGTTCTTGCCTGGAGGGCATGCAGGATTGCCAGCATTTGTGTCTCTATCACCTTAGCCTCCCTGCAAGTGGCCTCCCGGATGGCAGCCTGCCTCCTCGCCCGAGGCAGTGCAATCGCAGCCCTGGCCAAGACAACCCTTGCTTCCCGAACCCGCTGCCTGTCTGCCCTGATCTGCTGTCCAAATCCTCAGAACACAGAAAACATGCTGTCGCTCAGGTGCAAGTGTGCCTCCTGCCTCACACCGTGCACCTGCCCCCTTTCGATGTTCTGCCTTGAAAAAGATAGCCTCCTCCTTGTTGCCACCTGCTGCCACAGTGCCCGGTGCATGCTAATTGTGTACGCCCTCCGAGCTGATGATAATACCTTGGGGGAGTATACGACACATGCACTGCTTCTGTGTGCCTGCTGTCCCTCCATTGCCGGTGACCCTGACGGTGCCTGGGTAGGCACAGTGACCATCTCAGCTGATTTGTCTTGAACTCCCAATTCGGGCAGGCATGTTCGCTCCACCAGATTGGGTAACATGGGTGGGACTGCTGCACAGGGGGCCCTGGTGGTATCTGGGCCCGAAGATACCTTGGAGGAGGACTGGCACACAAAGGAGGAAGATGAGGAGGGGGTCGCAGCAGTATACATTTCATGGAGCACAACACAGAACAGTCATGTTGCAAGCCAGCCGATGAGGCTGGCTACCTCACTGTGTTGATGGGCAAGCAGACTACGTGTAGCCTGCACATCATCATTAATGACGGTTGTCTGCCTCTTCAACCTCATCTGCAGGAGTAGCATATAGTCCCCGGTGGCAACTCCAGATAGTAAGGGGTGTTGGTCTGGGTGGACACAGTATCTGACACCGAGTGGTGGGTCTGGATGGAGGCATCCCAGCAGTTGCATGTGGCTGCATTCGATAGTCCAGGGACTAGATTTTGCACAGACAGCTCCATGGTGGCCTGCACAGCCTCATGCCCCTGGGACAGGCTGCAGTAGGCATGCCCACCTCAATACCACTATCTGACCCCATGGGCTTGGCTGCAAATGCCACCCCCCTTTCCGCTAACCTGGATGATTCTGGGGCATCTTCCACCATGGATGGCCTCTGTGTAGCATCACCAGTCCCCACCGCTGCTGAGGAGTCCACTCCCACCGTCACCTTCTTGAACTTACCCCCAGCAGCCATGCCCAAGGTCACCGGCACTGCCACAGCCACATCGCTCTGTGAAGATGTGCTTTCATGGGGGGGAGGGGTGGCTGGGCCCTGCACCTCTGCCTGGTGGAGGCATCCCTGCTGCCATGCTCCATGGAACTGGTTCCACCCTCTTCATCAGATGCAACTGTGGAAATGGAGACCTAGAACAGAAACATCAGTGTACTGCACCAATTTGTGCGTGGCAACACCAACATTTACATGAAAATGACTAGTCAAGGGGAGAACCATCAACCTCCACACCCACACACATGGACATGCAATCCACATCCATGCAGACACATGCCTGGCCATCATTCTTCACATTCACATCAGGCTACTTGCCACTGTCACGACCAATCATGTTCCACACACATGCATCATTTGCACATGCACATGTCAGCATGCCACAGCAACAAGCACATACACATGTCATGCACACACATAAACTGAGAGGCCCCAAGCAGTGTGATGTCCAATCATATCAGAGTCCCATGAACTGTAATCCCTCTACATGACTAAGCCAGACATCGAAATGCAAGTGTTGCATCCATGTGTGAGTGATGCCCAGTCACACATTCATATTTTGGCACATGTAAATGAACATCATGCAAGCACATGACCTGGGCAACACTAACTCAACTGTCACACTTGTCACACTGGCACGTCTCAGACACAAGTAACATTGCATGTGCACGGTCTGAAAGGCAGCACTATAATACACAATTGAAGTGATAGCTCATTCAAAATACATTTCGTCTGAATGCGCACATGGAGAGCAATGTCTGGGGGATGCACGTAGACATCCTTCTCAGAAGCATATTTGCTGCAAGCTTCAGCGGCTCACTGCCAAAATGCAGTGACATGCACCGAAGAGCATTGCACCACATGGATACTCACTCGTCGGCTCCAGAAGTTCACATAACTTGCAGACCTGGGTGTACAGCGCTGCATAAAATTCTCCAGGACCCACATGTTGGTAGTTGACATCTGGCACCTGCAGGCACGGTGCACCTCTGCGGTGGCACCGGACTGGTTGTAGCACAGGGCTTTGCTATGGGTCATTGATTTCAGGTCCTCCTGGTGCTTGTGCATGGTCCTGAAGGTGTAGGATGTCACCCCCTCTGCGTCAATGGGATTCCATTATCCTTTCCCAGATCTGCTGACATCCTTCCTTGCCGCGTTGCATCACAGGGTTGAAGAGGGCATCATAATGCTCCGGGACCTTCTCCACCAGGATGTCAAATTCCCTGGCGGTGAAGTTGACAACCCTCTGCCTCACTGCCATGGGGTTGCCACTCTGGTCTGAAGATGATGGTGCAGACATGGTAACCCCCGAGGCAGGTGTGTGTGGGCAAGGTGGTTCTGGAACTGGATTGTGGAGCGGTGGTGGTGGTATGGCACGGTGGGAGTCAGATGAAACAGCTGAGGTAGTCAAAGTGCCAAGGACAGGAGCACTAATAATGGCTGGACAGCAGGCACTCCAAACTCAGTGCACATGGCCAGCAGGCACAAACACTGGACAGGCAGAAGCAGATGGCTAAGTAGAGGAGCAAAGGGCAGTAGGTGGCAGGTAAAAAGGCACGACAGCGGGAGCATGGGTCTTCTGTGTATATCTCAGATGGCAGCCAGAAACAGAGTGATGGAAGTTTGCATGTAAAAAATGTGCGTGGGCACGTGAAATCCAAGGTATGGCCTTTAGCACGTAACTTATGTGACACGCGCTGCGTGCTGGCGTTGAGCATGCCGTATTCAGGGATACATAAGTACATGTAGGAAGCAACTCCGAACGTGCGTTCGAAGGGGAGGATACAGACAAGTGAAGTAGTGCGAATGTTATGGTGCCACGCAACACGTTCACTTCAGTGACCATACAAACCTCTTAATTTGGTTGTTGATTTGCCTCCACGGATACGCACATATACTTTTGGATTTTTCAAGGCTAATGGTGAGTTGCATATGCATTTTTCCAACTCTGGGTGCCTGTGTGTATCGCGTACCTCTATTGTTACCTTCAGGGTAGCTTTTCCGGGGTTCGCGTATTGTATACTGCTTTTTTCTTTTTTTTTTACAGAAGCTATCGTGTCTCGTGTATGCATTCTGTTTCATTTTTATGGGGTGCCTGTGCATTACGCATACCATATTCTTGTCACATGGGGTACTTTTGAGCCTTGCTGGATCACAGAAGTACGCCTTCCATCACGTACACTGCCCCCTCACTCTAATTGCCCAGGACAATTGCTTGGTGTGCTTTCCATTTTTCACTTACACCTGGAACATGAGTGGAAAGGCAAAAACACAGAAAAGGGCAGAGGTAGCCGGGGTCAGCAACCTCCTGCAGAAGCAGCTGTGCCAACACCAAGGGTCCAGGGTCAACCCTACGGAAACAGCTGTCCCAGCCCCAAGGGTCCAGGGATGTGCAGCTGAAGCAGCTTTCCCATCCCAGAAGGGTAAAGGACATGCAGCTGAAGCATTTGTCCTAGCCTGAAAGGGTAAGGGACATTCAGCGGAAGCAGCTGCCCCAACCCTAGGGAGTAATGTCATGCACCAGGCCACTAGTGGTCTGGCATCTGGAGCCCAGAGTGGTACCAGCCACACAGGGTCAACATCAACACCACATGGAAAGAAGTCAAAGCCTGCACAGGCTCAACCCCATGGCACAGCACAGGACACTGGCATGTTGAGAAAGAGGAATTTACATGATGAAGAACTCCAGATCCTCATGGACTACGTGACCATGCACCACCATGACATGTACCAGCACATACACCTGTTCATTGTATGGATCATTGGCAGCATGTCACGGTTGAGATCACGGCCTTAGGGGGCTTGAGAAGCGCACTGCTGCTCAGCAAGTGAAGTGCTGGAATGACCTCACCCGTCGCACCAAGTCCAAGCTGGGTGCCAACCTTGCCTCTGCTCTGGCCACTGCAGGGGCGTCACAAGAGGAGGAGGAGCTGACTGATCATGAAGAGGCTGATTCAATTCATTCTAATGGAGCAGGTGAAAGGTGTGGGAGGCCTGGGATCATTACAAGGTCATGCCCAGTGAGTGACCAAGATTGAGCATCCTGAGTATGTGTAGTGAAGCATCACTAAAATGTATGATTGCTGTGAACATCTGGCTGCATTTGAATGACTGCCCAGGGTGAACCATGCTATGGTGTACTGACTCCTATCCAGTGTACACAAGAGTGGATACAACCCATGTGTTGTACATCAGTCTAACATGGCTGTGTGACAGTACTCATCCCCCACTAGCATAGCCACCCAGCATCTGCAACATGATACCACAGCATGCCCTCTTGTCCTTGATGTCTGTGATTCTGCTCTGCTAGTCATGTGCTTGTGTCTGTAAAATGAGTTACACTTCATGCACTGCAGGGTATAGATTTTATATTCACATATGTACATAGGTGTTTCCATGCTATATAGAACATCCAAGATGACAACCATCATGCCTTACGGTGTGCCCTGAGTGAGTGTTCATATATCTAGACTGTGCCCATCCCTGCTGCCACTATGGCAATGACTCCTGAGTCAAATCGTTGTGAGGCCTGATCCATGTTACCCTCCCACACTCAGCACATACTCTATGGGTACTAGTCCTTGTCCCTCTTGTGGGTCAGTGTGCCTTGTTCCTATCTCCAACTCCATGTACTTACTCTCTTCATTTCTGCTTCACAGAGCTTGGCTAGGTGGTACTCTTACAGTCATAGATCAACTGGGAATGTTTTCATTTTCCCACACTTACAGCATGTTCCATTGCGTAAATTAACAAGGGGGGGGGGTCCTGGGAGTCCCTCTGCCAGACATTAGTCCTGGTTGCGAGAGACTTACCCAGAGTCTTTAGCTCACTATCTGTCACAGAGAAGAAATATCCCAAACATATCATTGTGTTCAGTCCCTTTGCCAGGTCAACACTGGTGTGGCATGTGATGGATGCAGACTTGGGTGTGGATATATGTGTCTGCATGTTGGCATGTCATGTAATTGCACATCACAGAGCCACATGACCATGCCCATTTCACTGGTAATAGTCAACAGTTAGCTCTGCCATGTGCCATATTGTCCTTGTTAACGACCTAGTTTGTAGGCAACGTGTCCACTGGCAGAATGGCCCTGATCAGGGAATGGTGTTGCCAGTCTGCATAGGCCATGATCAGATAGCTTCTTGTACATAGTGTGTGGATGCTGTTTCTCTTATGGTGACATGCCGTGCATTCTGTTGCGTGACAGCAATGTGATACACATGTTTACTGTAGACAAGTTGCACATGACCCCACAAGTCTTTTTCTGTCCATGTACAGGTGATGAGGTGCTGTGTGAATGGTACTGCACTATGCCTGTTGCAATGTCTTTTCCCATGTTGTTTCAGTAATCCAGGATCTGGTTGTGACTGCTCTCCCAGGGAGACAGTCTGCACACTTTGACATCCAAGCCCCCCATGCCCTCCACCAGGCACTGTCCCTCCTGTACCTAATTTGGAGATGCAGTTCCAGGTGAAGGTGATGCGGGATTCACACCATGCTGACGCAGTCAGCAGCTAAGCATTAGCACTGTCTTGCATGTGTGGGCATGCGTTATTGGTCACCATTTTGCTGCATGTGTAACTTTACCTATATGTGCTTTACATGCTAATATGCCAATATGGTTATTTAAGTGGTATCATGTCACTGTATTACCTACCTTGGTCAATACATCTATGGCCGCACCTACTGTGTTGTAGTCCATGAAATTGGCCATCTCCCATCCAGGCAGTATACTCCGTGAAGTGGCATTTGCTTGGTCTTCCCTCTCAGTGTCATTCTCTCTCCCTCTCTCTATTGTGGTATACTGCACTCATGGGCAGATCACAATCTATTTCCTGTCCTCGCTATCTCCCTGTGCTGCTTCTGCAGTGGATGTTCCCTGCATATTTTCAGTATCAATGCATGTGTTGTCATGTATGTGCATGTTCTTTCTGTTGTTACTATGCATGTCATTGGACTTATGTGATTCTTCTTTTTACTATGTTGTGTAAGGTTTTCTGTAAACCAAAAATTCAACAATAATAATAAATAATAATAATAATAATAATATTTGGCCACTCTTGCTTAGGATTCACCAATAATGGTGTGCAGCACCAGTTACAAGCCACAACCATGTGAACATTGATGCACATTTTTGGGATGCTATGTTGTGTACCAGCACAGTACGTTTAATGGTGTTGGTGTTTTCACATGCATGTACCATGTATGTTGCACCATGATGTTTACAGCTTCAAGCTGAGTGCATGGTACTGCATCATTAAATTGAATGGAGTATTTGACCAATTGTATGCTGTCCCAATGAAGTCTGCATTGAGCATGCACGTTTTGTTTGCACCCTACATCTAGCATGCATTTATCCTTGCTTGCTGGATCACATTGCTTTGTGTTGTCTGCTTTTGTCTTCCTTGGCAGTTGCCTCAGTGGCCAGCTTTCCATTCTGACATCACCTCTGTGAATTGATGCGTGAAGCATGATACTGCCAGGAGTGCAAGTGATGAGTATTTGTTTACTTGTATTGTTGTGCTTTGCATCACGACTGAACTCTACAAAATGTGCAGAGAACTTTCAAACACATCCGCTGTATATTCTGCCCTACTCCTTCACGGTCCCTTTGTAATGCACTTGCCTCTCACTTCTTTTAAAAACAATGGACATACTGAACATCCTTGTCACACCCATTTCCAGGACAGCCCCCCCCTGATTCCCCCACTACCACTGACCCTCATTATTTTTCCTTCTCCTCCTTCGCTCCAGTCTCCCCTGATGAAGCAACATCTCCTTGCTCGCCCCTGCTCTTGCTGATCTCTGCAACCACTCCTTTGTTACTGGTTCTTTTCGATCCTCCCTCAAGTGCTCCTTTGTGCGGCACATCCTTACAATATCATCTGCAGACCTTTCATCCCAGCCAACTACCGCCCCATTTCCATCACCCACTTCCTGGGAAAACTGCTTGAGAAGTTGGACCTCCCCAAATCAATGCCCATACCGAACTGGTTGGCGGTATACATGATCACCAGTGTGGATTACGAGATTCCTGATCCACAGACCCTGCTCTCCTTGATCTCCCTTCTGCATTTGACACAGTGAACCATTCCATCCTCATAAAAAGTCTCCATGATACAGTTGGTATCTCGGAGCATGCACTGGACTGGCTTAGCTCATTCCTAACTGACCATTCCTCCAAAACCATTCTTGGCCATTTCACCTCCCCTACTTCCAACTCCACCTGTGGCGTACACCAAGGCTCCATTCTTTTGCCCTGCCTCTTTAACATATACATTTCCCTGCTGGAATTGCCTACTTCTGCCCCAAATTCCAATGCTATGCTGACGACACACAACTCTTCTTCAAAATTTCTACTGACTCCCTTGCACCTTCTTTCATTCCTGACTGCCTCTCTACCATACAGGCATGGTGCACTGCATATTACACCTGTTCTACTCTAGCAAAAGCTAGAGTCTTCCTATTGGATCCCCTGCACCCTACTACTTCCCTTATCTCTGTCCTTCCTCCGTGGATCCCCACCCTGCCCCATCCTCTAATGCCAGGATTCTTGGAGTCATCTCCGACTCCACCCTTTCCTTCATTTCTCATATTCAGGACATTGTCACTAAGTCCAACTTTCAGCTCTTACTTCTCAAAGTAACTGTACCCTTCCCCAGAGACTCAATGTTACCCATGCTCTGGTTCTCTCCGGGTTAGACTACTTCAACAGCCTCCTCCTTAATCTTCCTTTGTCCACCCTGCAGTCCCTCCAGCTTATGCAGAATAGGGCAGCACGACTTATCCTTGGCCTCAGGCCCAGGGACCGCATCTCCCCTGCCTTACAAAGCCTTCTCTTGCTCACAGTCTGTGCACGGATTAAATTCAAATTCATCACTATCATCCACAATTCTATCTAGGGCCGGGGAACACTCTATCTTCAACGCTTCCTGATCAAATACTCGCATTCTAGACTCCTGGCTTGCTCTGGCCTCAACTCCATGCATGTAAAGCAGTTTGCTAAACAGAGAGCTGGTCATCAAACAGTCCTCGGTGGGATGCCTTCTTTGTAATAGCCTCCCTCTACCTCTGTGTCTTGAGCAGGACCTCCTTAAGTTCCCAAAAAGCCAAAATACCTTTGTCTTCTCCTCTTCCTTCTCCTCCTCTCTTCCCTGCTAATCATACAGCAGCATGACTGATGTGCGGGGCCATTATGTAGCCTTGTGGCGCTGACGCCCCACATCTCTCATCCAAGCCACTGTCTATATACTGCATTTGCTCAGGCTCAGCCTCGGCTCAGGAGGTTGGACCTATGTTTTTCATTTATTTTCTTAGCACTTCAGCGAGTGCACTTCTATATGTGCATCTCAGCACCTTTTCCCTCGCCCTCCATCCCGCTACACTTGCATGTTCTGAACACTCACAAGGCGTGGTATGTTCGTCTCCCCTCCCAGTTATTCTCATGATTTGTTTGTACTATTAATTCAATTATTTATCTCTGTTATAATTAATTGTCTAACTTCACCTGTTCAAACCCTGTCACCCTTGTGGGGTGCATTTACAGGCCCCAAACAGACGCCCCTTTTACATGAAAAGCAAGATTTTAAAAACTGAAACAAAAACGGACTGGCTTTTGCTTTTGTTTTTGTTTTTCGAGTAAGGAAAAGAGCCATGTGGAAAGGGGCCTACCTATTATTACCAATGGACATGCAGCATTTTAATTTACCAAAGAAGCAGGAATCAAAGAACCCTGTCACATGGAAAACAAGATTTTTAAACATTGAAAACAAAAACGGCCTGCACATGTGTGTGCAAATAAAAACGGCTTTAAAAAAAAAAAAGCAACAGTGAAAACAAATCACTGCTCACAGAACAAAGTCAGGAAAACAAAGTTTAGAGAAGGAGCCAATTACCCCCACCTCAACCATTTCTCCCATATTGCCTATATGTTGGAAACCATATTGTGAGACACTTGCAGTACCATTGAAAATAGAAGAAGAATCTTGGAAGCAAGGTTCCCATTGAGAAAGCCATACCTGCATAAACTACAGGATGATGGTCATTTGAATGAAATCCCAGATGAAGCAGGACCAATGAAGGAACAAGCAGAATAGTGACATCACACGAAGCAAGCCTGACATACACAGGAGAAATATAGAGAGAGAAGAGCAGAGTCAACAGCTACCCCTGTTCAACCACGTATTGGGGGTATACTAGCTATGGGTGGTCACAGCAAAAAGCTGGAGAATTCAAGGAGTCTGTTTAATTTAATCAAACAATTGGACACACATATAAACATTTCAGGCCCAAGTACACAAGATTGGACCTTAAAAACACAAGTGTGCCCAAGAGGGCAACAAAGTCAAATATTTACACTCCACATTAAAGTGAGGGTTAGTAGCATAGATATTTGTGCAGATTCATATACTACTTTCAATTAGTAATATGCTATTGTTGTCGACACATAAACAGGTTGATGTTTCTGGTTCGGGATGTTAGTGGCCTTCAGGAAATGCTAAGAGATAGCAGATGTGCAGAAGGGTCCGAACTGTCCTCAGGACATGGTCACTGGGGGACCAAGTGATGTGAAAACCTAAGGAGACAAATTACATGATGTGTGTCAGGGATGGGTGACCGCACAGTATATATAAGTGTTTAGGAGCTGCAGATCAAAGGCCTACCTTTGGAATGTCGTTGGTAGAACTTGGAATTAATAGATTCAGCCTGTTCTTAATAATGTCAGAGATAGGGTGAATCCTTGTATGTAGAACATCTACACAAAAGGAGGGGTACCAAAGGGTTACCTGGTTGTCTAATGTTGATTAATCAATTGCACTAGTTCAGTGAATATGAACGTGCGTGGGACAATTATTTGACCAGGTCCACCGAAGGTGGCTAGAGTTGGCATGGTGCAATGAAGTTCCAGGATCGTCTAGATAATAGAAATGATGCATATCTTAGACGTAGGGAAAACACTACTAGGGTCAATTTCACTAATTCAGTATTATCCCTAGTGCTCAAGGTGAGAAAGTGATCCACTTGAAGCTTTTCCGATTGCATAGTGACAAAACGCAGTATGAATATTGAGGATTAGCCGTGTCTCATTTAAAGGGAGCTGCGACTGGTGACTGTCATTGATTATTTTCAAGTGGCAAGAACCATTTATTGCCATGGATGCAAAATTGCTGTGTAAGTTATTGTGGCTGGGTGGCTCTGCCGGTAAGTGTGCGGATGCAGATGGAGGTGCGGTCAAAGCGTTAATATTAACCGTGTCTTAAACAGAGAGAGAAGTTTGGCCTCTGAGCAAAGGTTGACTAGAGAATCGTGATGACTGAGTTGGGGAAGGTACTTTAAAATGTAGTCGGTATGCGTAACTACTGGCACTGGTTGCAAGTAGTGACTGTGCACATGCATGCAAGATCAAAGTGTGCGGTATCTTCAAGCATCTTACTTCGTTACCAGGGGTTGATAAGAGCTGCCGTGTTACACGATAGCCACTGCAGAGCGGTTAGAACTGTCTTAATCTCTGCTGAGCTGTGGCTGCGTGTGTCAGTGATCAGTGAACCAGCTAACGCACGTGTCCAGAAGATAGCAAAGGCGAGTTTAGGGGTGTAAAGCTTTATTGAGAAGTAGTGGCTAGCATGCCCCTATGGGGGCTCAATTGGGAATCGGGATTGTTTTTTTTAATGAGGAATTACCAGGTCCTCCAAAGTTGGAATGACCCGGTAATTCCTCATTCAAGGAACCCGGAGCCGGACACGATTTTGGAGGCAACCGTGGCGCTAATAGTACCATGGCTACCTCCAAACTCGTAATGAGGCCCGTTGTCAATTTTGCCATGCGTAATGTGCTAAATATGACAATGGCCCTCATTAGGACCCTGGCGCTAAGGGGTTTGCGCCAGCGTTAGCTGCGCCGACCCCTTACCGCCAACTACGAGTTCCCATAGCGCCATGGTCATTTTTCCGCCCGCTTTTTGCGGGCGTAAAAATCCATGGCGCTATGGGACCTCGGTGTTAATTACGCCACCGTAGTGTACGGTGGCGTAATTAACACCTTCCCCACTCCCATTGAGCCCTATGGGGCCGAAATGGGAATGGGGAAGGGTAAATGGGTCAATGGGGACTTACCGCCCCGCCGACCTCGGAATGGGGCGGTAAGTCCGCCATCCGCCATGGCGTAAAGGGACTTTGCGCCATGGCGGAAAAGTCCGCCGATGGCGGAAAAAATCCGCCAGGGTCGTAATGAGGGCCAATGACATTTCAATGAGAAATTTAAAAAAAAACAGATAGATTGAAGTTTTCAAAAACACTCGATGGTTGTGCACAGTATTATTTGTAGATGGTGTTGTTGCATAGTTATACAGTGTCAGTCATAAGAAGCTGTAAGGTTCACAATCATGACAATGTCTATAGTGATTTTAGTGGATCATGGGATCATGGTTTTATTGGGGGTCTATCTAAAGAAGAGGTTCCATTCGATAGAAACGTTCAAACCTTTTTTCATTGAATTTAGGCAATAAATCCAGAAAGTATCAAAGATAAGTGACATCTTGGGCTCAAGATGAAGAAAATTATGCTACAGAAATGATGAAGATATGAAGTCATTTTACACGTATACATATGCAAAGAAATGCAAGCAGACAAAATATTCTTGAGGTTAGCTAAGTAGTGGATAGATTGCTGCAAGCGCCAACGTACACATATATAGGAACAAATAAAGAATGGATGATTCCAATACATGTTATAGCAGTGCTAGACCAGAGAATGAAGGTCTTTCCAGTGTGTCGCAGTTGAAAAAAAAAGTGAATTATATAAGCAAATCCCAGAAAGGCAAGACTGGATGAGCCCCAAGAAGCCAAGGTCTTATCAGACTGTGATGAGCAGACATTAGTTACAATCGTATGAAAGAACGAAACTCCTGTTCAGAAGGCATGGACAAAAACACGAAAGACTTCAGAGGTCTATTAAAAAATAGTATTTTAAATGCACCAGAGCTCAAATATGTGGTCTTCAGTCATGTGGCAGGATGAAGTTGGACAAACATGACAAACCACACATACACATGGAGGCAGAGCGAGCCTTCACTCCCCTGAATTCTCCAGAGCAAAGAACATTTCAAGGACAAGTTCAAAGCCTTAATTGATAGCAGACCACTGAGGTGATGATAGATGATATGCTAATTGGTGGGAAGCAATGGTTCTGACCAGCTCACCAGCACCTGGAAGTCGAGCCTTCGTGCTGCTAAATATAGGTGGCAAAGTATTGATGGATGTAAGAGTGCCAACCAATTATAGGGGGCTACGTAATTAAGGACCCTATAGTTGTGTAAACCAATGCACATTGTGTATTTTGTGCTGTTCATAGTGACCTGTTTGAGGGGAGGGCTTAGTTGTCCCACCTGATGTTAAAGAGCCTATCATTTTCTTACCCTAGTATGGAACGTATACGTAGATGTTCCCTAAGACCCAATCACAATTGCCACTAGGTTTTTGTAGTTTGCCACATAGGATGACATTAGTGAATATGTAGGTTAATGTCTTCAATGATGAGTTTTTCTTCTAAATTTCATGTTTTTTATGAGAATCGTTGAGATTGTGCTGTGAGATGTCCGTTAATATCCGTTGTACTCCCAGTTTTAGATAATTGACATTAAAGCAGTCAACCTTTTTGCCAACTATTTGAGTAGTTTCGATTCTTGATATTTGAGTAACTTGTGCATCCACATTTATCTCATAGTGCTGCTACCGTGTCTTAAAGGGCTGGGGCGACTCCCCCAGTTCAAAAAACATGATGTGTTGGTTGACAAAAGCAATGTATTTATTTACCTACAAAACACCAATGACATTTGAAGAACCACTGTGTCTTCATGGAAAATGTCAGCCCGGGGCAGACCCTGTTTCTTGCTGTGGGCAAAACTTCACAGAGGAAAACTCTCACTTCCAGCCTGGATGTCACATCTCCCTTCTAATGACCACCCGCAAGAAAGATATGCTGCTGAAGGTGTTGAAATTCAGTGTTCTCTATACCTGCTCTCTGTGAAATCAGGGGGTTCAAGAAAAGTAATCCTTGGCTGTAGCATGGCTAATATGTGTGAATGTGGGGGCTGCAACTTCTTAGAGCAAACTACCAACTTCAGAGAGACTCATAAAAAACCTCTGGTCACAGGCTGACACAGTGAAAACAAATGGCCGACGGCAGAAACTGCCATTTGTACCACATGAACATTCACAATTAATTTAAAAGGACTATTATCATTCAGGTCTTTTTCTCAGCAACCATAATGTGGAGTGATTTCCTTTTTTGTACCATTTTCTATGTAATTTCTAGGCGGGATATAAAATGCATCTACCTGTGACACTGGCAACTATAGTGGCCAGTTAAACTATGCTTCTGGCTGATCTAAACATGTTCCAAATGTGAGAGTTGGTTAGCGGGTGGAACATTAAATAATGGATATGCTTAATTACTTACATATTCATAACTGTTGTACTTTTTATGGAAACGGCAGAAATGTGCCACATGGCCAAGCTACATCGTATGGATTTGGTGGTCGGATTATCTTAGTCTCCATGATTAGCTAAATCAGACAGATGGCAGTTGCTAATTGAGTTATGAAGTTGTGATACATAACTAGTTTGTGCCAAAAAGTTGAAAGGAGAACAAAGGATGATGACAAATAGAAATTGCCATATGTTGCTCCAGACCCTTAAACCAATCCTGACTTTGAGGCCGAGTTGGGAGGTGAGAGAGGGTTAACTGTCCAATCCTAGTGGTAGGAATTATTGGAGGGTACTTTTCCAAGATTGTAAAATTGGTGATGTCATTTCTGCTATATAAGGGGGACTGCACTAGGACAGAAAAACAAACGAGGAGACAGAAAAAGGTGCAAGACAGACGGACAAGGAGAAGAGACAGACCATCAGCAAGGCTGCTAGAACTTACCAGAGGAGACTGCTGAGAGTGCATCTGGGTGGAGCTGTCTATTTCTAGGGAGGCCTCAAACTGATTGCGTCCAGAGGTGGCGTGTGGCAGGCCCTCTTTGAGAGTGGAGTGACCAGACCTCTGCCCATCTTTCCAGAGTGTCCTGAGATGCAGCTGGCTTTCCTGGACCTTAAACAGAGGCTTGATATGTAAGAGGAACTAAGCCCCAGAAAACCAAAAGGTGGGGGGAGTCTGCTTGCCTTGAATCCTTTCCCCTTATAGAGGGTGAGGGTGAGGGGGTGAAACTGTGTAGATCCTTACCCTATGTAACCAAACATATGAATTTAATTAATTCCCCATTTAGTCAAACACTACGGGCTGAATTTTGTTAATATTCGAAATTAACAAAGCTCTCTCCCCAGCGTGTGCTGAAAACAATAGCCTATACTTAATTGGGTAATCTTTGTTGTCCAGCTGACCCTGACTTCTTTAAAGAAGAGGGGTGTCTTCGTTCTTAAATCAGTCCAACCTTTTCATTCAGCTTCCCCAACACAGGCCTTTCAGTAAGAGGGGTGGGGGTGAAATCCAAATTTTCCCAAAGCATTCCAATTTTTCTGTATGACTTCCCAACCTAGACCAAAGCAAGGGGGGGGGTCTGAAAAACAAAGCAATAAATCACCCTGTGTTTATTTTAAACCAAAAGTTTGGCAAAATGTTATTATTGATCAGTGTAAAGATTTTGTGGAGTGAAATTGGCAGGAAGTGTACGATTGTTATTGTGTTCTTTTTAACAGATTTATTTATAATGAGAGAAGTTGATTGTGTTGTGCCACGGATAAAGTCATTTTTTTTTTACATTTCCATGCTAATTTCTGTTACTTAATATATTTCCAATACACCGGCTTGGTTCTTGGCTCATTGTTAGCTCCCAGGCAGGAGATCCAAGGGGCATGATATGTGTCTCAGATAGGGCTAAAAAAATATCTGTCAGTTTGTTGAATAACCACTTGAGTGGGGAGGGAAAGGACTCCCTGTGTTGAGGGTGGCTTCTCAATTAACCTTTACATCCTGTGACCGCTTTGAAACAATTTTGATAATTGATTAAGCGCCTAACAAGTGAACAATACATACATTAATTGTTCTCCATGACTGTGTTCAGTGCACTGTCACAATACTACGCAGGTAATGGGATGCCTTGTCATGTCATTGGTAGACTTACAGGGGTGTCCCTGCTTTTTTGTGGGCTCAATTATCTGCATATTTATTTTATTTATTTTATTTAATGTATTTCCATTTGTAGAGCACATCTAATTCGGAGGTATGTGGGCGCTTGTAACAGTACATAGGTGAAATAGTCAACTGGCATAGTGCATGATAACAATGACCGAGATGACACAGCTTGATGGAGTGAAGCCAGGTTTTCCGTTTTTTGTGGAAGGAGTATAGCTAATGGTCAGATCTGAGTAAGAGGGGTAAGGCATTCCAATTTTTGGCCACCACTACTGGGAAGATGCGGCCACATGCTTCAGCTCATTTGAATTTAGCAGTGGTGAGGAGTTGAGAGTTGATGGTTCGGGTGGCGCTCTCAGAGTAGGTTTTGGTAACTTTTTTGGTGAGGTATTTCGGGGCTGTGTTAGCGATGCACTTGTGTGTGATGTAGAGGGTCTTAAATTTGATGTGGTTTATGGGGGGTAGGCATTCGGCAGTGCATCTATCGTAAGTGATATTTTAATTTGTGGGGATATTCAGTGCTGCTCTTAGTGTGTTGTTCTGAATGATTTGTATTTTCTAGGAGTTGTGATTTATAATGTCTTCTCATTTTCATGGAGCATGTTGACTGATGTGTGCGTTGTACATGTGCCAGCGGCTAGTAAATGGGGATATGTGACATGCGCATTTGCTGCATGTCATTGAGGGGGACAGGCAGTGTGGGGGATGTTGTTTGTCAGTGTATATGTTTTGTGTGCTTGATTTGCATGCAGTGTGCAGTTGTTGCTGCATGTCTGCTGGGACACATGTTGATGGTTGTCTTGTGAGTTGTTGTTTGCAGGTATTGTATGTCACTGAGGGGTGCCCTTGCATTTTTGCGTCTATGCATGTGTTAGCTGCACTCAGTTTCATTATGTTCATTGTCTGCAGAGCCTTCCATCAGGGAATGATGGCAATTTCATGGGATGAACTGTTAATGGCAACTGCATGTTAAGTGGACAAGTACGATGTAGATTAATCTTCATCGTTATGGAATGGCTACTTCTGTTGCTGCTTGTCTGGATGCGGTAATTCTGGTGGGTCACACTCTTTATCACAATTGTCTATTACCTCTTGTTATTTTTTTTTTTTTGTATATGGGGTTTATTTTGGTCATGTTGACATGTTGAGTAACTTGTGTGTCAATACTGCACTGCTTTTCTACACCCCACAATAGGGGCTTGTCTGTGCGAATCATACACATGGTAGGACATGTGTGCAGCTATTTGAAAATGTGCTTGTTGTATTTTGTGTCCATGTAAATTGTTGAGGACATGTATGGCTTGCAGCTCGGACATGATGTTTCAGGATTTATCGATGCTTACACATTTGACAGGTATGTTAGTTAGTCAGATCCGCCAGAGTACCAGAGGACCACTACAGTGGCTATTATGTGCAGTATCAATATCCTTTAACTTTAAACATGGCATGGTTTTGGTGCCAAAGACATGATTTAATTAAATGGTTGGCATGGTGGTAGTGGTGTAATCACTCTTCAATGGGTTTCCTTTGGAAACACTAAAGGAAATGTATTTTTAGATCTAAGGGATATACACACATTTTGCACTTTTTAAGGGTGGTTTTGTGGGCACAGTGGATTGGCCAATTGTCATCATTGAATGGCACCTGGGATTTGGCCGGATTGTGTGCACTCCACGGGTGAAGGATTTTATGTGAAATACGATTGAACAAGTGGAGTGCAGCCACTCCACGTGCCCTTTGCCAGGGCATAAAAATGCAATGTGCCTGTGGGTGTGAATGGGGTGCCACAACCATGTCCACCGGGACACCATGCCGTGTTGCAACATTGTGCAGGACACATGCTGCCACAATGATCCTGCAGACTAATGGTGACGCATACAGCAACACACCACCAGCGTGGGCAAGGGAGTGGAAATGTGTCTTGAGCACTTTGAATGTGCACTCACCTATGCGCCGAGTTGAAATATAGGTAGTGTTGTACCTTACCTGGGCAGGTGTGTTGGAGTTGCGTATTGGTATCATCATGTATGTGTTCAGAGGGTTGGCACTGTCCCCTGTAGAGGTGAGAATGGTTGTCATTGTCATTTGTTGACAGTATCTGTTGGTCTATGTGCAACAGTCGTGCATGTGCATGTCCATTCATACTCACCAGTGAGTCATGTGTTGCCCTGCTTCCCAGCTTCCAGGGCCCGGTGTAGCAGGGACATCCTGAAGATGTAACTATCATGGGTGCTGCCAGGATAGTTGGCATACACGTCAGTTATATTGCCCTTGGCATCACACACAACCTGAACATTGATGGAGTGCCAATGTTTACGGTTGTGGTAGATGTGCGTTGTTGCTCGAGGTGGACGTAGAGCAACATGTGTGCAATCAATGGCACCTAGCACTTTTAGGAAGTGAGCCACCCCATAAAACCCTGGACCACTGCTTGCCTTTCTGCAGTAGTTCTGGGCATAGAGATATGCCGGCAGACAGAAGGACGTGCAGTTATGATAGCCAACACCTGGTGTAAGCAGCAAGACTGCGTGGCCTGGGAGATGCCACCGACTATGGTGGTGGTACACTGGAATGATCCTGGGGCCAGAGAACGCAGAACAGTGAGCACCTTTTGCAGGGGCTCAGTGCTTGGGAGCACATGGTGGGTGATGTGAGGTCATCTTCCAACTCTGTGACCAGGTCTAGGATGCTTTGGGGGGGAACCTATACCTGCCATCAGTCATCCCAAAAAGGCTGATCCTTGGGTGGAAGAGCCAGGCCCTGGCCATCCTCCTCCTGCGGTGTCCCAGGTTGACTGCTGCAATAAATGGTGCATTCATCGTGGCTGTATTTGTGCGTTTGTTGATCGCTCATGATTTTTATGCCTTTGTTACTGTGCGCCTTGACATTTACGCCTCCTATCGCGTGACTATGTGTTTCTGGATGTGTGCAAGGTTTTTTCGCGCACCGGAGTTCCCTGTTAAATTTCATGAATACAGATGTTTTGCGTGCGTATTGGCGGTGCAAAAACGCCCACATTGTTGCTTGTTCTTCCTCGTTCCATGTGTTCCTCCCCCTTTTTAGGTGGCTGCGCTGCCCCTGCCAGTCCGACCCTTGTAGTATTGTGCAAGGCATTTGTTGGCTCGAAGTGACGTGTTGGACCGGTGCGGATTCCTTGCAAGTCTCGGGTAAGCCCTGCGCAAGCTGCGCGCATTGTGTTCCATGAATCCACGAACAGGGACTTGCGTGTAATTTTGCTTGCAAGTAACGTTTATTCAGTGCAGATTATTCCATGAATCGGGCCTGTGAGTTGATGCGGGAGACTTGGTTTGTCTGAGGAGCCACCCATGAGGAAGACTCTGGGCCGGATTCACCAAGCGTTTATGAACGGATTGATCCATTGAAAAAAACGCGTGGTGAATAATCCATCTGAATCAACCAGGGAGACATATGCTGCCTGACCTACAAGGGAGACGGTTAGTCAATCTGAGAGACTTGGGCTGTCTCATTTCCGCATATGGGAGACTGTTAGTCGATCGGGACACTTGGGCTGTTTGCTTTATAAGGGAGTGTGTAAGCCAATCAGGGAGAGTGTTATTCAATCAGGTAGACTTGGGCTGCCTGCGCTACAAGGGAGATTGTTAGTTAATCCGGGAGACTTGGGCTGTCTGATTTACTCACAAGGGAGAGTGTTAGTCATTACAGGAGACTCAGGCTGTTTGATTTATAAAGGAGTGTTTTCAGTCAAATCATGGAGAAAGGGAGAGTGTTAGTCAATCAGGGAGACATGGGCTGTTTGACTAACAAGTGCGACTGTCAGACAATTTAAGACACCTGGGCCGTTTCATTTAAAAGGGAGAGTGTGGGTCAATCAGGGAGGCTTGGGCTGTCTGATATACTCACACTGGAGACTGTGAGTCAATGCGGGAGACTTGGGCTGTTTGATTTATAAGGGAGACTGTGAGCCAATTGGGGAGACGTGGGCTGTTTCATTTATAAGGGAGACTGCTAGTCAATGTAGGAGACCCAGAATATACCATTCTACCTGCATTTCTCACTATACAAACTTAAGCATCTCAGAGGGCCGAGTCAGTGCTTCAGTAAAAGGGGGCTGCACTGAGCTGTGCATGTTTAGAAAAATGTTGGCCTGCATTTAGGACTCTAATTATTATTTCACCATGGGAATGAAGATGCTCTAATTAGATAACTCAGGCGGAAGTCAGGCAGCTGAGCGCCTCCTGCAAGGGCCTCGTACTAACCTGCAGGTCACAGTCCAGCATGTTCGACTCAACCTTTCTTGGATATCATTTGGGGGTGGCCTGGCTAGCCCTCTGCTACCCCTAGACCTGTCCTCGCGACCCCTCGCTACTGGACAAAGAGGCGGTGCCAAGAACAGATATCTGTGTTGCATCTGAAAAGGCATTTGTAAATGCAGCCAAATGCGATGCAGCTTTAGCTGGAGAAATAACATGGATGCCGGAAAGAACATGAAGCCGCCATCACTAACAGGTTGGCAGTCCATTAGTGAAGAATGCCTGAATGGTTGGGTTCAGAGGCAGGGCTGTCTGTGCAGCTCATACCCAGTACTGAAGCAACAGGAAGGGTATGGGGGCTAGGTCTAGCTAGTTGGGTATGGGTAAAAGCAGCCTGCAGATGTTCGGAGAGAGAGACATAATGGGCCTTATTACGACCCTGGCGCTCCCGTAATGAAGGGGGCCGGTACAGGTCCGGCCCCCTTCATTACAGGAGCGCCTATTACGAGTTTCCCTTTGCGGGACCCGGATCAGATGTCTGGTACAACCAGACGTCTTTTCCGGGTCCCGCGAGGGGAAGAGGGAGGTAACAACGGGACACTTGTAATGTGCCCGTTGGGGGCTCAAATGGGAATGGGAAATGGTTCCTGCAAGGAGAACTTACCGGGTCCTCCTATGTCGGAATGACCCGGTAAGTCCCCATTGCAGAAACCCGGTAATGGAGCCCGGTTTGGAGGCTAATAGCTCCATGGCTACCTCCAAACTCGTAATGAGGCCCAATGTGTTGTAAGAGAGTTGAAATGCATTGAATGCAGATATAAGATGTTCGAAGAGGGTAATTGACTCACACTGCTGGGGTGTTGAAGGAGGGTACTGGAGACTTAAGTTGCTAGTTTATTTGAGGCTGATGGTGTTGGAGAATGCTGGAGACTTAGATGCTGGAGGGTGGCACTGTGTAAACATGAAGGTGTTGGAGCATGTAAGGTGTTAGAGGGTGGGAGTGGGTGCAAAGCATTTAAAGCTGTTGACCGAGGGCCCTTAGCGACCTGCTGTGGATAGTGGGGTGCCCTGTGTGAAAATGGTTGATGGATATTCAGGCTCTGGGTGACTGGCGGGAGTAGGTTGCTGTGCAATAGTTCAAAGTGCACTATTGACAAATAAATCCTTGTGCGTATTTTCCAAGTGTAAAAGCATCAAGTGGTACATCCTCTGATTGTCTTCTGTTTTGACTTGTGTTAGTCAGTTGCTGTTTCTAGTCTGTGGCCAGACACTTGGGAGGCTCTGTATGTCTGCGCTTTGGGGTTTGGGCCTCTTCGAAATACAGGGCCTCATTACGTTCTTGGTGGAGGACCATGGCGCTATTAGCACCATGGTCCATGCCGCTAAGGTCCCAACTCCGCCATGGTGGATGGCGGAATTACCGCCCCATTCCAAGGTGAGTGGGGCGGTAATTCCCCATTCACCAATGGCCCCTTCCCCATTCCCATTTTTGCCTCATAGGGCATAATGGGAATGGGGAAGGCGATAATTAAGGCACCGTAAATTACGGTTGCCGTAATTATCGCCAAAGTCCCTTTGCGGCATGGTTTTTAACGCCTGCAAAAAGCAGGCGTTAAAAACACCATCCCGCAAAGGGACCTCGGAATCAGGCGTTAAGGGTCGGCGCCGTTTACTGCGCCGTTAACCCCTTAACGCCTGACTCATAATGAGGCCCACTCTGTCTGTTGACAGTTTAACCCAAGTGATGTACAATTGTCCATGTTGCTGGACGTTCTTACATTCACAATCATTTGGTAATCCAGGCCTATGCACACTGATATTAATGCTACATATGGTGATCCATTCTTGCATGAAATGTATATCATACTACAGTGATATCCTAACCATATGTTTCTTAGCGTACTGAGAAACAGTGCTATGTGTGATGCCACTTCATGTTTTGTCAAGGGGTGAAAGGTTAAGTGACATCACTTCCCGTGATGCCACTTGGAGCGGGGTCAAATGACATCACTGCCTGTGATGTCACCAGATGTCAAAGGTCTTGTTATGTCACTTGCGCTATCCTAGGCATTTTGGTGTAATGACGTCCCTGGTCTGGGCGCACGTTATTAGTGCGGTAGACTTCCTTGCAAACGGATAACGACGTCCTCACCGTAAACCCCCTCCTCCTAGCTTCAGTGCTTCACATGACAAGCTCAGAATGTCATATTTTGAAATTTGCAGTATTCTGAAGGATTGGTCATATGGAAAGGTCCTGCTTTTTATCAGGGCAAATTCAAGAGGGATGCTGAAGAAACGTAGGCGGACAGGCCATTGCCAGGTATGCATCTGGGTTCCTTTAAAATTGCCTACATCTTTCAGAGCCCATTCATGTTCCGAGAGCGTGGCAGCTGAAACATGCAACATGGGAGTACCCTTTGCCACTTCACCTCGATAATGTTACAGGGAGTGGTCAGGCGACCCCCGTCTTTGATGACTTCACAGGAATAACGAAACTTTAGGAGACACATTGTTAGTGGCTCTGAGGTCTCAGGATTTAAAAATATGACAGGATGTCTGTTTCCTTAGAAGTCATTCAGCCAACGGTGCAACATATGCTAGATGTGATAGCTCGAAGAAAAGCGAAAAGGCTCTACATCTCTTGGATGAGTTGCTGTATCGACGTGTGTGTGTATGGCGGTAAGGGGATCGGGGGCTTCAGTCCGCCCCTTTCACTGCAGCCTGGCCTGCTTCAAAGAGGGTCCCATGTTACACGTACCTGCAGCACTTCAGACAAGCCTCCTTAAGTGTGTCACTCTCCTCTTTCTGCATTAGGGGGCAGGCTTGGGCTGTCCCTGCTCAGCAGACTCCAATTTGGTGCTGTATTTAATATATCCATAATAGCTTCAGCAGATGGTATTAATTGTGTGCATTACCATGAACTCATTGATTGCTATTAAAGGATATACCATTTGCATACTGAGCTTATTAAATGTAGAGGCTTTTAATAAGTCAGATATGCTATTATCTGTCGTGAAAAATGAAAACAGACGTTAAGAATAACAAGTGCTGATTAGTGCGGGGCTTAATATGGCTGTGTTTGCAGGCTTCGTTTGCTCTCGAGGGAGGGTGGGGTGGGCGCACTGCCGGCAGCGGCAGCGCAGGCATTGCTGCTCAAGCCCACTCACTCGCCGAAGGGAAGGGGAAGCTGGGTCTGTGCCGGGACTGCAGGGAAAGCGCGGGTGGGGGCTTGCTAGGAATCCCAGGTGACCCGTACACAGCCTCGAGGTGAGCATGTGTTTTAACCTGCTTCATCACCAAATCTTTTTATTTATTTTTTTGGCTGGAAATGCTTGTCCTCCAATTTATGGAAGCGAGATTGTCAGGTCGCCTACATCGTTGTGTGGGCGGACCCCGTTTGGGTCCTCAGGACATTGACGTCCCGGACGTGACGTCAGGGGAAGGGGGAGGGACCAGGGGTTTTTCGGCAGTTCCGCCGGCTGTTGGGAATAAAGAAGGTTGTGTTGAGAAGAGGCTCCTGTGTGTTATTCCGGCGTGTGCCGGATCCGCTGCGTGGGCCCGCTTCAGTAAGAAGCGGGGACCCAACACTGGCGACGAGCGAGCGCGGACCCCGCAGGCACCGTGCCGAGGTCTGCAGCCGAGCAGTTTAGCGCGTCGGCGCGCCTCGGGCACGGGTGCCCACCCGGCAAGGCCCCGCCTCCCGCGTGACAGAGGCCTCACCTCAGCCCGTCACCCGCCGCTGCAACGGGTGCACCGTGGGAGCGCGGCCCCGGCTCCCGTGTGACATTTAACAGGTAAGCCAAGACACAGGCGCTCAAGCGCCACCGAGCACGCATCACGGGCCCCGGCTCCCGTGTGACATTTAACGAATAAGCCAAGACACTGGCGCTCAAGCGCCACCGAGCACTCATCACGGGTGGCCCCGCCCCCGACAATTATGTGCCGACAACTATGAGCGCAGTGTGAGAGCGGCCCCGGCCCCGCGTGACACGGCAGACACCCGTGCTAAGACGCCCACAGGACACGGGTGCTTTGAACCAGTGGAGCCACCCCACAGCACCCAGCAGCAGCACAAGCCAAAGGCCACACCAAGTGGAAACACCGACATAGGTGCCCACAGCATACCACAGTGCACAAAAGTCAGCACCTCCACACCCTCACGGCGGCATAGTCATGTCGGATACCGCAACCACCCCGGCGTCCTCCTCAGGGGGAGCAGGACAAGCTTCTGGAAGCGCTGACACTGCACAGGACAACAACCCGCAGGCACAACAGGAAGGTGCCGCCCAAGTCATGCATATGCCCAACCCATTTGAGATCAGAGACACTTCCAACCTAGGGCCCAGATGGAACATATGGTTACGAGACTTCAAATTCTACACAGGGGCCATAGGTTTGACGGACGACTCGAGGCTGAAAAACACACTGTTCATGGCAGTGGGACCAGCGGTAAGAGACATCGCGGGGGAGTTGCTGGATGTGGACACCTTCACTTATAGCCAACTACATGCCAAACTGTCTGAATACTTTGCACCGCACACAAACGTGGATTATGAGCGCCACATGTTCCACACAACAAGACAGGAAAAAGGGGAGTCCATAGACAGCTTTGTGATGCGCCTACGCATCAAACTAAAACATTGTGAATTCCACAGATACTCCAACGAAGAGGCGCTCAGGTCCCAAGTGATAGCCGGATGCCTCTCACAGCCTTTCCGCAAGCAACTGCTACAAAAACAACGATCACTAGAAGAAATCCTGGCGCTGGCCCGCATGGAAGCAGCGGTAGACTCGCAACTGGACAACCTCGGCAAGGTGTCCATTCATCAACCCAGCGACAACGTAGAGACAATCAACAAGATATACACCCACCCAAGTCAGACCACCAAACACCTCGATGCCACGTGCTTCAAGTGCGGCTACGAATATCCACACTCTGGTACGTGCCCAGCCATAGGGCAGAAGTGCGCCGCGTGCGGGGGTATGGACCATTACAGGGCCATGTGCAAGAACGCCCCTACCCACTCAATGCCCAAACACCGATACCAGGAAAGGCGCAGGCCCACACCACAGAGCCCGCCCATGCCGCCAGCGGACAGCGAAAGGCGGCGTACCAGGAAAGATGACGGAGACCGCAGAAGTCGCTACACACGCGAAGACAAAAGGTCATCCGAGGACACAAGAAGATCACACAGGCGGCGTTTCGTAAGATACGTGGAGACTCGATCCCCCACCAGCACTGACACCCTCTCGTCAGAGGAAGATCAGAGAAGAAAAGGATACGTGTGGGCCCTACAGGATAACACGACGGCCACCCAACACAGCCCCATTCTGACACTCCAAGTGAACCACACTCCACTGAAATTCCTCGTGGATACCGGAGCGATGGTTAACATCATCAGCGAAAGCGCATATCAGTCTTTGACCGCCCCACCAAGGATCCAAAAAGCCACAGTAGACATATACCCCTACGGGTCCACGACACCCCTGCCATGCTAAGGCGTGATCACGGCCACATGCACACACAAAGGACACGCGGCGAAGATCCAGCTATACGTTCTAGACACCGAAGCCAACAGTGGTTGCATACTGAGTTTCCGGACAGCAGTTCACATGGGACTGGTACACATCCTATACCAGTTGATGGCCCACAAGTACTTCGCCAAACCGGACTCAAATGAACAATCATTCCCCAGACTCTTCACAGGTCTGGGCAAACTCCGCAACCGAAAAGTGCACCTCCACATCAACCCTCAGGTCAAACCGGTAGCCCAACACTACCGAGGCATCCCGTTCAACATCCAAAGACAAGTAGAAGAGGAACTGGACAAGCTCATCAAAATGAACGTTATAGAACCCGTCTCAGGACCGACACCATGGGTTTCACCCATCGCCCCCGTTCCAAAAAAATCACCGGAAGGATCCATACGGCTATCGAAAGGGAGCGACATCAAGCGCCGAGAATCACAGCCATGCTTCACCTGCTCCACGGGGCGAAGATATTCTCCAAATTAGACCTCACGAAAGGCTACCACCAGATTGAAATAGCACCGGAATCCCGCTACATCACCACTTTTGTCACGCATCTCGGCCTATTTCAATACAAAAGGCTCAGCTTTGGCATATCCTCGGCCGCTGAGATTTTTCAGGAGGAGATCCACAAGGTGATCAGGCACGTTCCCAACTGCCTAAACTATTCGGACGACGTCCTGGTATACGGAAAATCTCAGGAAGAACACGACCTGGCTCTGCACAGAGTATGCCAGGCGCTAGACGACGCAGGGCTCACCCTAAACAAAACTAAGTGCGAATTCTCCAAAGGGTCGCTGAGGTTCTTTGGGCACATCTTCTCAGATAAAGGCATGAGGCCTGACCCGGAGAAAGTGGAGGCCCTCAACTCAGCCACGCCCCCCGTCAACACCACCGACCTCAGATCGTTCCTGGGATTGGCCAGCTATTGCTCCAGATACCTGAAGGACTATGCCACCGTCAGCAATCCCCTCCGACTTCTCACCAGGAAGGACACGCCGTTTACGTGGTCAAAGGAATGCCAAGCAGCATTCGAAGCGATACGGAGGGCCATCGCACAGGCGGAGGACATGGCATATTTTGACGCCAACCGTGACACCGAGCTGATAGTGGACACCAGCCCCGTGGGACTGGGCGCCATATTGACGCAAAAAGACCACAGGGAGCCACAGTCCACGCACGTGGTAGCATACGCCAGCAGGAGCCTGACGAACACAGAACAGGCATACTCTCAGGTGGAAAAAGAGAGCCTCGCGGTTGTCTGGGCCTGCGAGTACTTCCACCTATTCCTCTTCGGCAAGGAGTTCACTATCATCACGGACCACCAGGCTCTACTCACCATTTATGGCAGCCCAAAGGCCAGGATGCCACCAAGGATTGCCAGATGGGGACTCCGGTTGCAGGACTACAAGTTCACCATACAACACCGGCCAGGAAAAGAGGAAAACCCCGCGGACTATCTCTCACGACATCCCATGCCCACGACGACGTCCCAACCGTCCATAGCGGACGCGTACATCAACTACATCATCCACCACCTACAACCACTGCCGGTAGGTTGGCTGGAGCTGTCCGTGCAATCTGAAGCAGACCCGGCACTGCGAATCGCACGGCACTGCCTTCAAGTAGACAAGACGGCCCTCATGAGACAGCAGGCCAGGGATGAGGCGGAAACCATGAAAGAAGACGTCAAGTGGCTAGATCAAGTCCGCGATTAATTGACTGTGGTGGAGGATAACGTCATACTAAAAGGCTGCAAGGTCATTGTCCCGAGAACTCTCCGGGAGAGGATAATACACCTAGCCCACGAAGATCACAGGGGCGTAGTTGCCACAAAGCGCCTCCTGCGCCAGAAAGTCTGGTTCCCCCAACTCGATCGCCTGGTGGAAAACATAGTGGGCAATTGCCACGTCTGCGCACAAGTAGCACCCCCGCCACACCCGAACCCCCTACAACCCTTACCGCTACCCAACAAAGTGTGGGAAGAGCTGGCAATAGACCTATTCGGACCACTGAACAATGGGACACACGTGGTTGTACTCATGGACGAGCACTCAAGATACCCGGATGCTCAGATAGTAGAGAGCAGCGCCACGACGTGCGTCATTCCAGCTATAGACAGGATGCTCTCTGCCTATGGCATCCCCAAGATCATAAAGTCCGACAATGGCCCCACGTTCATCAGTCAAGACTTTCAACAATTCGCAAAATACATGGGGTTTCAACATCGACGCATAACCCCCCGGTGGCCACAAGCCAACGGCATGGTCGAGAGGTTTATGGCCAACATAAAGAGGACTCTACAAATAGCCCATGTACAGAACAAGCCATTCGAACAGGCCCTCAATCAACTCCTACGAGAATACAGACACACTCCCCATAGCACCACGGGTGTATGCCCGGCAGACCTAATGTTCCGAAGACCGATCGCCACGCGACAAGCAGAGGACCCGAGACCACAAAGCCCAACACCGCTGGAACAAGAAGCGCAAATAAATGACACCGCAAACAAAGCGAAAACCAAGGAGATCACGGACAGGAAAAGGAGGGCTCGGGAGAACACAATGCAACCAGGAGACGAAGTATGGCTAAAACAACCCAAGAACAGGAAGGAGGAAGCCACCTTCGCACCCACACCGCTGGTCGTGACACACAAGAAAGGCTCCATGGTCACGGCACAAAGGAGTGATCACTCAACAATAACCCAGAACAGCTTGCACTTCAAACGAGTCAGACTGACGCCAGCAGGCCCCTGGACATGGGACAGAGACAGCGAAGAGGACAGATCACGCGAAGAAGCGTATCAGGGAGACGGAGAAGAGTCAGAAGGCGAAGTGCCCCGCTCCCCACCCGCCAGGGAGGAACCGACCCCGTGCAAGACACTCCGACCGCAGAGGAGTCGCATGAAACCAATGCGACTCATCGAGGAGATGGGGTAAGAGAGGGGCCCTTCAACTAACGTGTTAAAAAGGGGGGAGATGTCAGGTCGCCCACATCGTTGTGTGGGCGGACCCCGTTTGGGTCCTCAGGACATTGACGTCCCGGACGTGACGTCAGGGGAAGGGGGAGGGACCAGGGGTTTTTCGGCAGTTCCGCCGGCTGTTGGGAATAAAGAAGGTTGTGTTGAGAAGAGGCTCCTGTGTGTTATTCCGGCGTGTGCTGGATCCGCTGCGTGGGCCCGCTTCAGTAAGAAGCGGGGACCCAACAGAGATGTTTACTGGCAACGGTGCACAGCGCTCTAAATCGTCACACATGTCGCCACGTAACCTCGAGGGCAGCTGAAAATGTTTTGTAAGTCGAGGTAGAAAATTCGAATGTTAATAACTTGTTTTGATTTTTGAGTGTTCTTTCTCCTTTCCCTCTTTCTTATTCTTTTCTGACTTTAAAAGAAATATTGTTCACCTTTTCAGCATTGTGTCTTCCTTCCAGTGCTCGAATTTGCAGAAAAAAAGTATGTGTACTCATACTCAAAATAATGATGTGCGAGTTAATAACAATTCTGCTTCTTAATGTTGCACCATTCGCAGCCCTCTGTGGCTCTGGTGCTTAAATTGCCCAATATCGCATGCTAGCATTCCGGAATATTCCCACCCGACCAAAGCAACACAGCAAACAATCCCTGCGTCTGCTACAGTCACCTCCCATTAGCCAGAACGACTCTTCTTTCTACTACTAGCCCCTAAGCAGGCAGTCGTGATATTCTTTGCCTGCGCAATTAGGCGCTGAGAGACATACGGATAAAAAGGAAAACAAAGTGGAAAGGAAAAGCGAGCAAGACATGGAAAGTGAAAATGTTTGAGATAGAGGAAGGAAACATTGAAAAAGTGTAAGAAAAAGTGAATAAAAGAAAAAGTGGGGAACAAATATAAATATGTTCAGTGAAGAAACTTTGTTAAAGGGACGTTATGGTTAAGTTGAACTAATACGAACCTATGAAATTCAGTGAAACAATATTGTTAAAGGGACGTTATAGTTACAAGTGAGACCGAAAAAAAATGCCAGAAATTTGCCAGTGATGGTAAGCTGTGCAACCATAACTTGTGCCACCACCGTGCACTGCTAACACCCGGGATATCAAATATGACATCACAAATTCATTGATGACATCACTGATGACATCCCATATCGGGGCCACTTGTTTTTGTTCACTAACATATCGAGGCCAGGTGGTTTTGTTCACTGACAGTACGATTATAAAAATTGAACAGGTGCTATATATCTAGATATTAACCTTCTTGTATGTTCTTAAAGTACTTTACTTAGGGTTTGGTCTCAGCTCATGGTGTACATATATGGAGCAATAAGCAGGCCTCAAACACACAATTCATTTGTATACATGATGATGAACTTTAATGTTATTGACATTTTTTGGTGATGTTCTTTCTTTCTTCCTTACTTTAGTGTCCCTGTATGTGCTTCGGATTTGTATGCATTGTGGGTCTTCATGTGTAATGTTTATAATAACACAAGTATGTAGTAAGCCTTGAATTGTTAGCTATTTATTCCATGTTCAACGTTACTCAAAACTCTGATAAAGTAGCATTCATTATTTTACCAGCCAAAATTACCAGATTAAAAATAGTGTATTTTTGATCTGATATGATATGGCATGTGTAACGCGCCTATACACAAGTGTTTCAAGGTGCAACGAGGCTGGGAGGGGGGACAAAGGGAAGACAGACAGCGATCTTACTAGGCCAGGTGTCATTCAGATTGCGCAAGTGCATGGGCAGAGGGGAAGGGAAAGTGAAAGGGGAAAGGGAGAGGGGTAAGTGCAGTACTGGGGTAGTACAATAACAAGATAAATAATAAGGGCCAGCTGGTGGCAAGTGCAAAGTAAGTGCAGACAAGTGCTGGGAATGGGGGTTGTATGGATACAGAGACAGTCCCGCAGTGCAGGGGTTGCCAGGGAGGCAGTGCAAGGGGAGAGTGCCTGGGCCAGGGACCGAGATCGGTGAGAGTGGCCCAGTTGCAGATTCAGTGCAGTTTCAGTCAGGAATTTAGCAGGGGAGAGGGGGAGAGAAAGCAGAAGCAAAGAGGAAGGTTTTGACGAGTTTCCGGAACCAGAGATGGTTCTACTCAAGTTTCAGGGAGGCAAGAAGGCTGTTCCAGAGGGAGGCCCCTGCCGCAGAGAGAGATCTACCCCCAACTCGTTGCTTGGAGAAGCGGCTGACCCTGAGGGAGTTGGAGGCGGATGAGCTAAGAGCTCGGGAAGGAAGGTATTTAGGAAGAGAGAGCTGAAGGTATTTTGGCCCTAGGCCCCAGAAGGCCTTGTGGACGATGCAGAGGGTTTTGAACTTAATCCTCGCAGCCACTGGGAGCCAGTGCAGAGATTTCAGTCCTGGACAGATAGGGTCCCTGATCTTGAGGCCAAGGACACGTCTTGCAGTCCTGGTCTGGATGAGTTGCAGAGGGCGGAGAGTAGAGGCAGGCAGATTTAGATAGAGGCTGTTACAGTAGTCCAGCTTAGAGAGAATCAGGTCTCTGGAGATAGTGAGCTTCTGGGGGAAGGAGAGGAAAGGAAGAATACCTCTGAGGAGGTGCAGCTGGTAGTGTGACTTCTTAGAGACATCAGATATGTGAGGAGAGAAGGAGAGAGTGGAGTCGAAGATGACCCAAGGTTTTTGCCTTGCAGATAGGAGCAGGAAGAGGGCCAAGAGAGGCCAGCCAGAGAACTGCAGGGAAGGAGGGAGTGGGTGGAATTAAGGCAGAGGTCATTGGCGGCACACCATTCCTGGATAGCAGACAGAAAGTCAGAGATGAGGGAAGGAGAGGAGGAGGCCGAGGGTAGCCTGAAAATGAGCTGGGTATCATCCGCATAGCACTGAAAATTGGGGCAGAGAGCGGAGATGCACCGGGCAAGGAGTGCCAGATATTGGCTGAACATCCAGGGAGAGAGGTTAAATCCCTGGGAGACACCACAGGTAGAGAAAAAGATGTCTGAGAAGAAGGACCCCAGTTGGACCTGGGAGGGTCAATTGGAGAGGAAAGAGGTCAGCCACGCCAGAGACTGACCAATGATACCCAGGTTATCACGGAGACGGTTGAGCAGGATGGCATGGTTGACAGTATCAAACGCAGAAGAGAGATCGAGCAGAATGAGAACACACAGAGTGTTAGAGTCAAGGTTGGAGAGCAGGTCTTCACGGATGTTCAGGAGAGCAGTTTCCGTGCTTCTGGCAGCTCTGAAGCCAGACAGATGGTCATGAAGGCAACCAACAGATTCAGCATTGAGATTAAGTTGGGAGATGGCCAGTTTCTCCACGAGCTTGCCCAGGAAGGGAGAGATGGAGATTGGGCGATAGTTAGCCGGGCAGGAGGGGTCGGAAGAGGGTTTCTTAAGAAGAGGGTGCACAAGAGAGTACTTAAGGGGGGATTGGAAGACTCCAGAGGTGAAGGAGTGATTGCAGAAGTCAGCCAGGGCAGGAGCCAGGGAGTAGATGTGGTCCTTGATAGTTTTGGAGGAACAGGGGTGAACCTGTTTTGACGAGACTTTCATAGATCGGACTTGTCTGGAAACCTTGTCAGCAGAGAAAAGGGGAAAGGCAGAGAAGGAGGGAGCAGGGGTGGCTGCAGAAGGGCAAGAGGAAAAGCAGGGCATAGAGGGATGGAGGTGATAGGAGGAGAGTGAGGACAGGATGTCCTGAGTTTTTGAAATGAAGTGAGAAGCCAGTGCCGTGTAGAGGGCCTGGGAGGGGACAGGAGAGGTAGAGACTGCAGCAGGGTTGGCCAGTTCCTTGCAGATTTTAAAGAGTTCAGCCGAGTTGTTAGATGCCGCAGAGATGCGGCCTTGGATAAGGGCGCTCTTCTTGGTGAGAACGGAGAGCCGGTATTGCCTTTGGAGTAGGCGGCAGGCCAGTTTGTCAGAGGATGAACAAGAAGCACGCCATTTCCTCTCTGCCACCCTGCACTTGCGTTTTAGGGTGAGGAGATCCTAGTCATACCAGGAGTTACATTTGGCTTTGGGCTTCAGGCAGATTCTCATGACAGGGGCAAGGATATCAAGAGTATCAGATATAGCAGAGTGGAGAGTGGAGAGGGCTGTGACAGGGTGGGAGTCAGCCGAAGGGGAAGGTGGGGATGAGAAGGTGGCGTCGAAAGCCTCAACTGACACGCGCTTCATGGGTCGGATGACCGAGAAGGAGGGTGGAAGTGATGAAGGTGGCTTTGCCTGACGGGTAGTGAGGGTGAGGTGGGAGCGTAGGAGAAAATGATCACTCCAGGAGAGAGGAGTGGAGAGGGACAGAGAGGGGAAGGTCAGAAGAGATCAGAGCATCAAGAGTTTGACGGGAGATTAGAGAGTGAGAGAGAGTCGCAGAGGACGCAAAAGTGTCCAGAGGGGGGGCAGGAGGGATCCAGGCGGATGTTGAAGTCTCCAAGAAAGAGGAGTTGAGTGGTTGAGGACAAGAGTGAGGAGGAGAGGTCCGCCCACTCGGAGAGGAAGGAGGAAATTTGACCGGGTGGCCGATAGATAGTAGCCACAGTAAGGGAATGGCTAGGAGAGAGAGAGAGTCGGCAGACAAGGCATTCAAAAGATGAGTAGGTCTGAGTAGTGGTGACAGTGGCAGGAATCCACTCAGGGAAGATAAGGGCAACACCCCCACCAGCACGGTTGGGCCTGGGCATGGAGAGGATCTTGTAGCCGTCAGGTAGGAGTGTGTCAAAGCTGGTGACAGAGCTGGCCGTGAACCATGTCTCAGTGAGACCGAGGACATCAAGGTCCAGTTCCTCAAGAAGGTGACAGATATCATAGGAATGTTTGACAGCAGAGCGAGAGTTAAGAGTGGCAATGTGGAGAAGGTTGCCATCCTTGAAGGACTTCCGGGGAGGGGTGCAGATCAGAGGTACGCCCTGCGGAGGTGCAGAAGGAGCACGAGCGGGGTCAGGGAGAGAGGGGGAAGGCAAGGTAGCCGAGGACAGAGGAGGGGGGACAGCAGGAGAGGGAAGGAAGTTGATGAGGCGCGGGAAGTGACTATCAAAGAGGTAAAGGTTGGCCTGAGGGCCTTGGACCAAGAAGGTCCCATTAGAGTAGACATTAATGATGGCCTTAGAGGAGCGGAAGGAGGCCAAGAGGACATCCCAATGGGTGCCACCATTAATGGGAGAAGAGGAGAAAGGAGAGAGCACAGAGACCATATGAAGGGTCCATAGGTCAGGTGAAGGTACTAAAAAGAGGATGACAGTGAGAGTTTTCTTGGAGGAGGCACTAGTGTAGGTGTCAGCGATAGGGAGGCCTGGGTTGGAGACCAGGATGTCCTTTTTAAACGTTTGCCTACCAGATTTAGTGAGGAGAGCAGGATAGTCGATAGAAAAGCAGTTAGAGAATATAGGCGACATAGAGAGCACCATAGAATAGGAGGGAGAGGAGAGGGGGGAGACAGACGAGAGCAAGCAGACAAGATAGCGAGCAGCAAACCAGTAGTGTAGTAGGATGGACTATCAGGGTTAAAGAGCTCACAGTGCTCAATATGGAACCAGGGAGAAGCCACCTAAAATTGGGAATCCTGAGAGGGGAGGAAAAAGCCTAGTTTACCACAGTGCAAGAAACACTTTTATGGTGCATGCTGCAGCCATTGCCTATGTGTATGTATGATTAGGTTCCTGTATTAACAACAGCACTCCGATATAATGTTCTGTTTAGATGAGTACATTTTTGAATATATTAAGTAGTTTATGATAGGTCTCCCGATCACCCCTGACATCTTGTTATCAAGGATTATAAACACAACCCCTTCCAGGGACTTTTCATCAAAAATTAATTGTACATGTGATATCATAAGTGACATTTGTGATGTCATCTTTGATGTCCTGGGTGTTAGTCTTACCAGTGCACGGTGGTCGAGCAAGTTATGGTTGCTTAGCTTGCCATAACTGGTGAATTTCTGGAGGGTTTTCGGTTTTACTTCTAACCATAAATTCCCTTTAACAACGTTTATTCACTGAAATTCATAGTTTTTTATTAGTTCAACTGAACCGTAACGTCGCTTTAACAAAATTGTTTCACTGAATTTCATAGCTTTTTACCAGACTCCTCCTTAATTTGCTTCAAGTTCCTTATATCATATTCACCCCCAATGTAGCGGCTCTGGAGTCCGCAGACAGTATTTGTATTTGTTTTTGTATTTATTGTATTTATATAGCACCTTAATCCAAAGCGCTTTACAGTTTAACAAGAATACACCAAACATAGAACAGTAGAAGCAAACAATTTACATGAATTAGACCAAAAAACTATTTGCATATGAGAAGGAGGAGAAGAGGAGGGGGATGGGGAAGCAAGGATGAGGGAGAGAGATTAGGGAGTAAATTACGTAGTAGGAAAAGAGGTCAGAGGAAGGAAGGGGGAAAGTGAACAGAGCTAAGATAGGGGTACTTGAGGGAGAGAGAGATAGAAAGAAAGGGAAAAAGAGAATATGGTGTCATGGGGGAATGGAAAATGAGTGATTTCAAGGAGGAACGGAATGAAAAATTGGTGGCGATGGAGCAGATAGAAAGAGGCACAGAGTTCCAGTATAAAGGGGCAAGGAGCTGAAAGGAGCGGAAACAAGAAGAGGCACACATGGGTGGGGGAGCAGAAAGTAAGAAGAGATCAGCAGAGTGAAGGGAGCGAGAGAGAGTGTGGAATGAGAAAAGAGAGGAGAGATATGGAGGGGCAAGGTCAGGGAGAGATTTGAAATGTCATGGAGAGTATGAAAGTCTGTGGACAGCAGGTCCCATCAACAAAACCCAGAAGCACAGAGGACAACAGAAATATACCCTTCAACCAACACATATACATAAAACAATACTACTTATATTACTACGCCCAAATATACCTTTTTGTACAATCATAATTTCAAAATGTAAAACCATTTTTTCATTTAGCACACAATTTTATGGAATGCAGCATGCACAAACTGTAACTGTACACCTCATATTATCAGTGCAGTACAACTCTTAATACAGACTGAGATACAACAGCAGCTCATTGCAAAACAACCTTTCACAAAATAGTAAGTACAGTATATTTATTTCTCTATTATTACCCTTCATTATATAATAATTTCTCATAAGCAAATATCACCATTTTTTATTTTGACAGAAATGGCAAACACACACTTGAGTGGCTAGAAGACATATTTCCCAAAGAAGAAATGAGTGATGATGAAATCTTTAATGTTAAACAATACATCTTTCAATATAAACAAATAAAGTAATTTATACACAGCTCATTGAAATAATAATTTCATATTTTCTTACAGTATATACTTTACTTGACTACACCACAGATTTATTATGGAGAATCCCAACAATCCCAAAGAAAAAACAATCCTCAACTGAACACAATGAAATCATGATCTTGTCTGAAAAATTAGATGAAGTTAGCAATGACTTTAAAGAACTTGTAAATTATGTTACAAATCAGGTTAATACAAATGTTGATGATCACTGTCCTACTTGCACCAGTACCCATTCCCCCAAGCAATCACGCCAATCAAATTCTCAAAAAATAAATGAAAGACGGTGTGATGAAACTTCTCCCCCTACCTCGTCCAAAGAGAACTTTCTAGAAATTCCAAATTCTCCAATTTATGTTTACCATTCCAATACCCCATCCCTTTGATAAATAAATGTTGGTTTTATACTATATATTTCTTGATTGTTATTCTGTGATACATTTCTTTAAACAAAAAAAAAACAATGAGTAGTCCGCTGACTATGCACCTTTCGGTGTCCGTTTGCGCAATGGATGATTTCTGCAGACATCGCGCCGTGTCAGGACATGTCCAGTCTGGTATGACGCACTTTTAATTAGTCTGTGGACAGCGTGCCCGACTCTGTACATCCCTGCGTATTTGCCTGCCATCTCCCACTCACTGGGGACCGCGGACACCCGTCACAGCTGCAGACGTCCTCGGATGTTATCATGTGACTGCACTTATGTGGCATAATGACATGTTTGCTGACAGTGTCTGTGCATTGTGGACAGTTTGAAACTGCATTTTCAGCCAATCTAAGGTGTTTCAAGTTGAAAGTTTACCCTCCCAGAGATCCTAGACCCATCCTTTGTTGGTCTGTCAACTTTTAAAAACTTTACAAGCCCTATTTTTGATTTGATAGTCCATGGACAGTTGCGCTGTCCGCAGACGGTTCCGCTGGAGGGATACACCCATTATGGTTAGTCATTCTTAATCTGGCAATACAGGACACAGCACCTGAGAGGACCTCTTTTGAAGACCAGTTATCAGAAACTTGCTACCTACTCCCATGGCATCAGTCATGGCCCTCCCTCCTTCCCAGGGGCCACTACCACCACCAAATGGAGGGCTTGGACAGGGGAACAGGCGTGGTGATGAGGTGGAGGATGACAAGGAACAGATAGATGAGGTAGAGGAAGTTCCTACCTCCAGCACCCAGAGAGGGTGATGGGTGTGGTGTTTTATTTACCACTGTTTGGGGGGTACCAAAGGATTGGGCTGCCCAGGTGAAACTCACTGAGTGTGGGGAGTGTGGGGACATACTCAGTCATGGATAACCTGGGTAGTACTCCTTCGGGGCCACCTCCATGCACCACCAAACTCAATCCACCCACCCGGGTGCTCTGAGAAAGGCTGTTCCCTTCCAAGGGAGAAGTTGGTTATATTCCTCTACCTCATCTTCCTCAACCACTCCTGCCACCACACAGGCTACTCCTGTGGGGTAGAGGATCCCACCGGCTGCTTCACAGGCCATACAGGAGGCTGTTGAACCGTACCTTTCGAGGGTCACAGTCGTCTGTATGTACTGCGACACACTGCTTTGCAGGTTGCGACACACTGCTTTGCAGGTGCGAGCAGTTTCAGAGTGCTTTTGAGGCTTTGGTGAAGGAGCAGGCAAAACACTGCCCCCTACCTTAGATATAAGGCATGCCCAACTTCTTCCCCTGTCCACCTGCCCCTCTGTATCTGTAGTGGGGGCCCTTTCCCTCCCCTCCCTGTCCTTCCCCACCTATCCTCGCCTCTCCTACGAAAAAATGAAATCCTCAAAAAATACTTAAGCCAGAAATACCCAAAAAAGGATCCTTTTGGAACCACTGCTCACTGTTAAAAAATAGAACAAAATAAATCACAGGACCTTTTGCAGCCTGCATAGTCCGTTGACAGTACACTAGTCCATGGACATCTGGCCAATTCCAGGCATCGGGTGGAATAATTAAAATCAATCAACTTGTTGTGCATTCAAAAATTGTGGCTCCGAAATCACCCTTTTTAAAAACGCAAAAATGTATTGGGGTTTTATATGGTGAAATAACAAATGTTCTACTGAACTTAATTTTTATAACTTTCACAAAAACTACTTCTAATTTATTTTTCTGTTTTTATTTTTTATTTATTACAACTAAAAAAATACTTCACTACATAATTCACGTGTTCATAAAAACAGTTTCAATGCATTTTGGATATTCAAAAGAAAAATCTGATTTCGGACATCATTCAAAAGCACTCAATTTCGTTGAAAAATATTCACAATATCAAACTTGATATTTTAAATTGTAAAAGATGTAATTGCAACATCCTGCAAAAAAGCACATACAGCTTTGTTCACATTGTGCCTTGCAATTCTCGATATGTGGTCAAAATAAATTAGAATGTTTCCACATTTGTCTTTGAGCTATTCGAGATAAAACAATCTTTGAATCTGGAAGCGTTACATTAACTTTGCAAATGAATCCTTCATGGCAAACTCTAAGAAAATTCCGGTGTCATACCCCCAACCTGTTGCCTCCACAGTGAGCTACAATGATGTTTGGATGCTACAAAGTAACCATACTCTCGCAAAACGGGTTAAAGTATGTCCACTTCATTTCTCAAACTCCATACCAGAAAACCACAAATTCTTCAAATCCAAGATTCACAGGTAATCCACACTGCTGACAGTAGACCTTCAGCCAATGGATCCAAGAATCGCCCACCATCCATAAACTCTGTTTCCTCAAAGCCGTAGCCATAGCCATCTTCACCGCCACAACAAAGATAACTCTTGCTATCCAGTCTTCCTGCACACCGTAACCACGAAACCTGAATGGCTAATCCCTGATGCATGTGGACATCCACGACTGTCAACGCAGTCCCCTTTCCATGCCTGGCATCATTGAAAGACCTAGATGGCACATGTGATGTCTGCAGACGCCGTCTTGTCGGTGTACAGCATGACCAATTAAAGGTGGTGGGGTAGTTTAAACTCAATGCAAATCATTTATTCATCAATGGTGGATGTTAAAAGAGCCTTTTTGGGGGGGTTTGTTTAAAGACATGTTTTGTTTTCATTTTTTTGCTTGTATGTACTATAGTAACACATGCTAAACTGTATTCGTGTGTTTTTTTTATATTTTCTAAAGAAACTGCTTCAATGTATTTTCTCATCTGTATATCCTACACCTACTAACACATGCTTTACTTTAAAATCCACATTAGTTTGTACACACAAACCTTTTCAATGCATTTATAACATTCAAAAGAAAAATCTGATTGCCAACATCAGTCAAATGCACTCCATCACTTCGAAAAGTATTTACACCATCCACATTGATATTTTTATTGTCAACAGATGACATTCCTAAACCATATAGAAAAGCCGAAAATCCTTTATTGACATTCTGCCTAGCTGCTTACATTTGTGGACAAAACAAGTTTGGACGCCTCCATATATGTCTTTGATTAATTTTCTAAAAAATAATCTTTGCAGTTTGCCATTAGGCTCTTCAACATATCCTTCAAGGCAAACTGCAAAGAAACTGCAGTCACAAAGTCCAAACGGTTGCCTCCACAATGTACAATAATAATATCTGGACGTTTAAAGTGAGTCATACTCTCACAGAATGGTCACCCACTTTAACCCACAAACTGCATGCTAGGACACTTCCACTCTTCCAAGCCAATAGTAGCAGAGATGCCACGAGATTCAGTTCAAAGCTTCAACAAATATATCCAAGAGTCTCCCACCATCCACACACTCTGCTTCCTCAAAGTCATAGCTATAGCCATCTTCATGCCAGTTATCTTTAAAGACCTGGATGGCATATCTGATGTCCACGTACTACCACGATGTGCGTGGACATCGTAGCACATTGCAGCCCTTCTATCCTGTTAACTGCTATGTTTGTAACACTCCCTTGTTGGCTGCTTTCAAAACATTCACACATCCATCCACCAATCACATACAACAACTCTAAATGTAACCCTGTCATCTCAATTCAACACTTCGGATGTAGTCTTCAACTCTCAGAATGCATGTCTCATGTTACTCACAGCCACCTGTATCTAAAAACTACTGTGAAACTCTCCAATATTTCTAACAACATATGCATCTAAGAAGACACAGTATTGGCATGCTTACATTGTTTTAAGTATTTTTATTCAACACTTTTACAAATATAGATATATATAAATTCAATGAAAAAACTTTGTTAAAGAGACATTACGGTTACAAGTAAAATCTGACAAATCTCAGGAATTTGCCAGTAATAGTAAGCTGAGCAAACATAACTCAAACCACCACTGTGCACTGCTAAAACTAACACCCAAGACTATTAGGATATGCTAACAGGTATCTAACTACATCCATAATATTATGAAAGTATTTTTTAAATCCAATACAGTGAGAATACTCCAATGGGTATCTAACTACTTAAAGATAGGTGCCATTGTAATACACCTCAAATATGCCATCACAGTTATGAAACTGCAAAGCTTCTTGTAAACTCCAATATAGTCAGACTGCGCCAAGGGGTATGTTATTACTTTAAAGATACCCTTAATTACAACACACTTCAAGCACACATCCTATCACATTTAGACTCACATAATATATCCATGCTACCACACACAATCATTCTGTAACATGCAACATGTACATTGTTTAGAACTATGTAAATGCCAAAAACTGTAGGTAATTACAGTAATTCTTTTTTATCCACTATGGATTTTTCTTCCCAGTGACCCAATGATTACTCCATGTACTAATATACTCACACACTAATGCTGAACCAAACACCGTACATAGTATGTATTATTTTTTAGGGTCACAAATAGTACATAGTATGTACTAGTTGTGGAGGTCAAAAAAGTAAATCTATATGTACAATTGTATGCAATAAAAGGTTATACACTATCTTGTTTAACACATGATACTATTTTCTTCACAGATATAGAACCAGAAATTCCAAATAAATTATCATATGCAACTAAGTAACCATACCCAGTATTATCCTATTTTTTTCTTCACAAAGAAACAAATACAGATTCCATAAGCACTATCCTCAATTCTACTATGATCATAAATACCACATACATTTGAATTATATCTTTCCACCATATTACAAACTGTATACTGCCCCTACAGTGCCTATAATTACTATATACATATTACTATGTCCGTGGCCAGTGTCCAGATTATTATGGGCAAAGACATCGATGGACAGTAAAATTGAAAGCAGACTGGGCGGCACCTGCACCACTTTTTCAGCTATAAAAACAGCTCCATATGAACTCTTTTACGCTCTTCCATCTTTTGCAGCACCTCTTTCTACAACAAAAAAAAACGATATGTAATTTCCAGAACTTTTTCTCACTGCGCTGTCTGCTACCAAGGGCGGCTGTCCGCAGATCCAATATGGCGACTGTTTCAAAAATTATGACGCATCTCACATTTTTCAGCATCCAATCAGCATGCGTCTTTCATGTCTGCGGACACCAAGCCACACTCAGTGTACTGCAAATCAGGAAATGAGCCTGCAGACCGGACCCAGATAGCAATAATTTTGCTTGACCTCCTTTTTGGTCATTTTAATAAAAACTATTGGACAAATTTACACCCAATTTGCAAAAGCACACTTTTGTGACCCAGCCACCACTCCTCGTGAAAGTTGGTGAAAATATGTACAGTAGTTTGGGCTTCAGGGGTGAGCAAAATTAGTTTTCCATTGTGTCTAAGAGGATTTAAAACATTTTGAGACAACCCCTATTACGTTGTCACCATGGACAAAACACTCCAACCTTCACAAAATCATTTTGAGATGGCCATATACTTTTTTTGAAGAATTTGGTGAGGATTTGTTGAATGGTGCCAACCATTGGTACCAACCATTGGTCCCAAAAAGTGCTCTTTCTATGGGTTGAGCAACTTAACCATAATTACAGGGCCACTATCAGAGACCCTGTAAGATATTCACTGAAAAAAAACTTTGTTAAAGGAAAATTATGATTAAGATACACTGATAAAAATCTATGAAATGCCATGAAAAAACATTGTTAAAGGGACATTATGGTTAAGTTGCACTAAAATAAAAAAAAAATCTAATTCAGGGAAAACGCTTTGTTAAAGGGGCATTATGGATACAAGTACAACCAAAAAACTCAAGAAATGTGCCAGTTACGGTAAGCTATTCAACCATAACTCGTGCAACTTCCATGGACTGGTAAAACCCATACCCAGGACATCAAGATGACACCCCCTGGTGTTCTAACTGACTCCAGGTCTCCTGTGTAGTCCTCCAAGGCTCCATCCACTCACCAAACTTTTTTTTTAACTTATACATGGAGCCTCTGGGAACTCTCCTCAAAGGTCCGAATATAGCCATCCACCAATACGCAGACGTTAGTCAGTTGTACATGAGACTAAACAGCATGCAGGACATCATGTGTCTCTGTGATTACTAGGCCATCATCCAGTCCTGGATGTTGATAGCACACCTCAAATTAAACCCATCCAAGACTGGATTTGTCCTCATCGGTCTTCCCGATAAATAAACAACGTGTCCAACAATCCACAGCTCACAGACTCAGCAAAATCCCAAATAGCCTGTTGCTGAATATCTACCCTGTGAAAACTCACACCCTTCATCCTGCTGCAGGACTTCCAAACCGTAGTGCAGGCCCTTTTGGTCGCGCACATTGATGCAGAAATACTCTCCTGACCGGGCTCCCAGCTACTCAATTGGCTCACCTAAAGGTTGGTCAGCATGGTGCAGCATGTCTTATTATGGTAGACCGAAGTACCCGAACTTACGTGAAGTACATTGGCTTCCATTCCAAGCCAGGATACTGCTCAAGACTACATGTATCAAATGCAAAGCAATTCCAAGTAGCACACTAGCGTACACGATGGGGAAGCTCCACATAACTGGTGCACACGCTCCTCCGGCAGCAATTCGACCAACTGGCTTGAATCCCAATTTGTCCGCAAAGAGAGGACCAGAAAACAGTCCTTCTCTTGTCAGGCACCCACCCTATGGAACTAGATCCCAGGGTTAGCTCGGAATGCCCCTACAATTCTCCTTTTTCTCAAATCTCTCAAAATATGTCTCTTTCAGCAACACCTGACCAAGGACTACATCCAATGGATGCACATACCGACACACAGACCTCACAGTACTGCTCTACTGTTAAAATATCCCAGTCCAAATGCCAGCTAACCACACCCTCTATAGCGCTCCACTGCTCTCAAGCTAGTTCCGTGCTTTAAACAATACATTTTCTTTTTAAACGCAGGTGCAAAACAAATGGATTCACATGCAGTCAACCTTCATTTAGCACCTACTAAAAGAAGGAGGAAACTACAGGAAACTGTTGTAAAAGCCGACAGAACAGCACAATTCTCAGGCAGCATTTACATTTTTTACAAAGGGGAGCATAAAATAAATAAAGTCTAAAAGTTATTTCACCTATTTATGCCCTTTATTTTTAAACTTTGCAATGGCTTCAAATTATACAATACACTGTTCTTACAGTTCCAGCTCAACAAAAGGCAAAGGGCCGACCGTCAGGGGAACTTTTGTTGGCAATTAGAAACTCCTTGAGTAAGGACGTTACACTAATATACAATAATGGAAATGGCATTCTGGCATGTAAAATCGACATGCAAACACCCTCAGGATGTGTTCAGTTAATAGTTGTGAATGTTTACTGGAACCCGGCTCAGATTAATCTGCAGAATTTTCACTCCCTTCTCTGACCATTAATGGAAAAGATAGAATTGGATTTTGGGGGTGCATACATAATCTTGGCTGGGTACCTAAATGCTCAATGCATTCAGGCACAAAGACACAAAAACACAGCAAACTGGGCCGGAATATCTAAGAATGGGAAACAGTGGGTTAACTTCCTAGATTGATGGGGCCTAAAAATGCTGAATGGAGCGGTGCCCGGAGATAACCCGCCTGGTATGACATGGTCAGGAGAAAAATCTGCATCCACTCTCGATTACATTTTCGTGACCAAAAGCCTTCTAGCAAAAAAGTTACATCTTGAAATTACTTGGGGTGGAGGGAGTGACCATGCACGGCTAAAAATAGTCATAACAGATATCAATGTTACCCAAGTAGAGAAGAATGCTCATGAGCTGGCCGTAAAAAAGAACAGGGCTACCCTTGTAAAATATAAAAGAGAGGGGAGAAGACTAAATGACAAACTTTCTGCCTGGACACTAAGAGATCAACATGAAAAATGTCACCCCACAAACTTCATGAAGTTCATCTGGTCTGTATGCCCCCCACTTGCAGGAGGAATGTCAAAAAATGTTCAGCTTCAACACACTTTTGATGAAGAAACATGGTCCCTAAAAAGACTATACAGAGGCAAAATTAGACATCTAAAGAACCTCAATCTCGATCAGAATACTCTACGAGAAGAGAAAAAAAAACTTACAATAGCATACAAGAATTGGTCCCTTTCAAGAAAATGTATGCGTCACCAACAGGACAATGAGCTGAGGTTTGGAGGACTCTGTGAGGACAGCCCCAGAAATTTCTGGCCAATTATTAATTGCCTGGTCAAAGCCACTATGTGGAGTATACAGAGAGATCCTAGCGAGATGCACCTTCCCACCCTCCTGGAAACTAGCAATAATAATTCCATTTTACAAGGGGGGCGACCAGTCATATCCAGAAAACTATCGACCGATCGCCCTCCTTGATGTAGAGAGTTAGATCTTCATGAGAATATTGTTGAAGGAACTGGAGGTGTGGGCAAGAAGCAAAAAAATACTATCTAAATTTCAAACAGGCTTCCGAGCCGGGATGTCTACAACCCTCAATGGGTTGGTACTCAACCTGTTGAATGAACCCACAAGAGGCATGGGAGAAGGGCAAATATATGGAGCCTGGTTCGACTTTTCAAGGGCTTCTGACCTGGTAACGCTTCTGGGCCAAATTGAGGAAATGGGGTGCCCGAAAGGGCTTAATATCCATGCTAACCGAACTACACAAAGATACTTCCTTAACGGTGCATCTGGACGAGGCTGGCCACCTCAATGACCTGATTAAGGCTGAAAGAGGAGTGAGACAGGGCTGTCTGGGCACACCTTTCTTCTTTAATTTATATTTGCTGGATAAGGGCCCCTTTCAACAGTCTTGGGTGTTGGTGAGCTCAAGGTTTAGGGCAACAAAGGTGCACTGGCTCGCGTACGCCGATAATATTGTTCTGTTAGACAGGACAGCAGTGGGTCTGCAACGGCTTCTGACCTGGCTGAGCGAGTATGCAAAACTAAATGGCCTGATTATTAACCCAAATAAGTCTAGGGTAATAATATTTAAGCACCGACAAAAAAAGTAAAGTCTGTACGCTGGGCACTAGAAGAACAGGTTATCCCAAGAGCAGAGGAGGTACTATATTTTGGCTATGTAGTATACGCCTCCCCATCAGTTTGCAAAATAGAACAGGGCATAAGGGAAAAAATAGACGGATTAGTTCCACAGATGAAGATTTATTTCAAATTATGCAAATTCTCCATCAAGCCTTTACTAAAATTCTATACAGCAAAAATAGTACCAGTGATTCTATATGGCCTAGAAGTGAAGCCAGTTTTATGGGATTTGAACTGGCAAAAGGTTGTAGGCCTGATCTGGAAGGGGAATCTTGGGCTGCCAACAAGCCATCCAATGTCAGGCCTCAGGTTTGAATTAGGTCTCAAATCATTGGAGTTAATGGCTGACTGAAAGCTATTTTCCATTTACAGGTTTATCATCTTGACCTTGGAAGAATCCCTGTATGAGGACACAAATTACATCTATTATCCAATAACTCAAAAATGCTAGACCTATTGGAGAAAAAGCTAAAAACACTATGGAAGAGGCTGATAACTGTATTGAAAATCTGATCTCCAACCCACTGAAAGTTAAACAAGAAATTGAAGTAAGGGATTGGATTAGAACTGTAGAGAACTCTCGCCAAATCAAACCATGGAATAGCTTCCTGTCAGTGGACAAGAAATTGGGTGTTTTACCAAACTACCTGATGAAATACCCAGACTGGGAAACTAGAAATACATTTTTATGAGTGCGGCTCAATATTATCCATACTGGGGAAATAATGAATATAAGAGGACAGCAACAAAATGCAAGTAAACTGTGTAGTGTTTGTGAAAACCCAGCAAAGCAAAGTTTGAACCACCTGCTGATGTACTGCAAAGGTACATGGAACATAAGAGTTAAGTGTTTCTCCAAATGTGTGGAGAAAAAAGAAAGGCTACTCTCAGAGAACTTTTGGACTACACTGATTTCAGGACAAAATACAGCCATGTCAATAGCAGTTATTCAGGTTTTATCAATGAGTAGAATCATCTGTGATCAACAACCAAAGATTTTAGAAAGTCATGAACTAATATGAGAAAGAGGGAAAAGCGGCAGACTTTGATCACCCTTGAAGAAGAATATTAAGCAAGAGGAGAGTGAGATGGAAATAGAAAGTCTGTGCTGTGGAAAAGTTGACAGCGATAAATATGGTTGATATACTTTCCCTTAGTTTTAATACTATCAGGGGCTGATTCATGGAATTATTTGTGCCGAAAAACAGGGATTTGTACGCCCTTCTGCCCGCAAATCCCTGTTTAACAAATGGGGATTTGCGGCCAGAATGGCGCACAAATCCTTGTTTTTCGGTGCAAATAATTCCATGAATCAGCCCCTCAATCTGTTGTTCTCTCTCCCTCCTTTCCAGACTCTCTTTTTTGTTTTCCTTTACTCTTACTCTCTTCGCTCCCTCTTTCAACATTATCTAGTCAGTAATTAGTGCTTTTGTTTATACTGAATATTTTATAGTAACTGAATGCTGCAAATAAATGTCTCTGTTTATTTCTAATTTGGTCAATTTTGTAAAGGTTGTGCTACAACCATAAACAAATAAATAATAAAAAAACAATACATCTTGGTTTCTCTACTTTCTAGAAAAATGTCCCTAATTTAAAATCCCACATTATGAAAATCCCACCTAAATTCCAGGTCAAGAAATACACTGGGGGTAATTCATAGAATTTAGCGCACAAGTGGTGCACGCGGCTGGCGCACAGTGTGCACGTGCGAATCTCTGCGCTAGCCGCGTGCGCTAAAATCCATTTCCGCGCACAGCGTATTCATGGATTTCAGCTACCAAAACCAGCCGTGACGCACAGTGGCGCAGCGACCCTGCAGCAGCGCCAGTTACGCCCCCAAGAACGCCCCTCGCGCAGGGAAAAACCATCAAAATCCCCAATCCAGCGCAAAGGGCTGCGCTAACCCTGTACCAGCACGGCAAGCGGTGTACATGTATTACTGGGGTTCGCAGGAAGTTTCACAAGCGATTGGCCCTGTGCGAGCGGGATACGTGTATTTCAGGGGTGCGCGGGAAGTTTCACAAGCGATTTCAGCAGGGTACGTGTATTTCAGGGGTGCGTGGGAAGTTTCAAACGCGATTCCAGCAGGGAACGTGTATTTCAGGGGTGCGCAGAAGTTTCACACGCGATTTCAGCAGGGTACGTGTATTACTGGGGTTCGCGGGAAGTTTCACATGCGATTGGCCCTGTGCAAGTGGGGTACATGTATATCAGGGGTGCACGGGAAGTTTCACATGGAATTTCAGCAGGGTACGTGTATAACAGGGGTGCGCGGGAAGTTTCACATGTGATTTCAGCAGGGTACGTGTATTTCAGGGGTGCGCGGGAAGTTTCACATGCGATTTCAGCAGAGTACGTGTATTTCAGGGGTGCGCAGGAAGTTTCACACGCGATTTCAGCAGGGTACGTGTATTACTAGGGTTCACGGGAAGTTTCACACACGATTGGCCCTGTGCGAGTGGGGTACGTGTATATCAGGGGTGCGCAGGAAGTTTCACACGTGATTTCAGCAGGGTACGTGTATTACAGGGGTGCGCAGGAAGATTCACACGCGATTTCAGCAGGGTACGTGTATTTCAGGGGTGCGCGGGAAGTTTCACACGCGATTTCAGCAGGGTACGTGTATTTCAGGAGTGCGTGGGAAGTTTCACACGCGATTCCAGCAGGGTATGTGTATTTCAGGGGTGCGCGGGAAGTTTCACACGCAATTTCAGCAGGGTACGTGTATTACAGGGGTGCGCGGGAAGTTTCACACACGATTTCAGCAGGGTACGTGTATTTCAGGGGTGCCGGGGAGTCCTACACGTGATTTGGCAGTGTGGGTCCTCCCAGGTGTTCCCTGTACACACTCCACGACCCCTGCAGGCGGCCCACACCACAGGGGACTATCCTGCACCGCTGGTCATGTCCCGCAGGCAGCCCACCCAACATGGGCATGCCCCCCAGCAAAGGCACATGTCTCCGTGCACTACTGATCACCAACTCATGTCCCCTTGCACCCCTACCCCCCAGCAGTGCGGGGCACCTGCCAGCAGGCCCCCACTCATGTCCCTTTGCACCCCACCCCCCAGCAGTGCGGGGCACCTGCCAGCAGGCCCCCACTCATGTCCTCTTGCACCCCCACTCCCCAGCAGTGTGGGGGACCTGCCAGCAGGCCCCGACACATGTCTCCCAGCCAACACGTCATCACAATCTAGATCCCTGGCCCTTATGCGCAGCCTCCACATGCCAAACACCCATCCAAGTATTGCATCCACCCACTTAGAAATGCCAATTACATGATACAACCCCAATGGCAAGTATCTAAATGAACACATGTCCGTCACATACACACAATGGGTGCAAGTGAATGTCAAAACCCATATCATGACATGCATGAAACCAATGAGATGATACCACACATCGAAGTTTGATGAAAAAAATGTATTAAAAGCAACATGAATGGAATTAAAATCAAACAAACGTCAATGGAAATTAAGAAAGAAAAGCTGCATGTCTGTAAAATAATGAAAAACAACAAATCATAATCCAAAGGAAAGGTGTCCAAAGTCACAGTTCCAAAAATGAACTCCAAAGGCAAAACAAAAACCATTGCTCCATGGGGAAATCCAAAGAAAAAAGTAGAATCCAACAGTGAACTATATACAGATGAACAATCCAGGGTCCATGATCCCAACTGAAGGAATGAAACCTATCAAAAACTCCTACCTAATAAAAAAAACTATATACAAAAATGTGGTCCATTGTCCTAAAGGTCCAAAATAAAGAAAAAAACAAAGGAAACCTAACACTTTCTAACTATTTACTATGGCAGCGGGCTAGTCTGACGGCTCACTTTTGGATGTCCCAGGCAAGGGCATCATCGAACTCCTGCTGAATGTCCCGGAGGCGGTCCTCTTCCATGGCCCGAGGGTTCTCAGGGACGATGACATCTGGAACTCCAGGTCCCTGCGAATGGCCTCGAGCCACTCGGCCCGTCTCAGGGCACTACCCATGGAGTTCTCCGCCCTGACCATCGTGAGCCGTGCCTCTTCCGCCCGATGCCGCTCCACATCTATCGCATGGCCCAACCGCTGTGTGGGATGTTTTTACCCATGCATCCAAGCCCTACCACAAAAACTGTGCCTTACTGGCATTGAAAACATCATGATGGCCAGAACTTCCCAGAAAATGCACAGGGAAATGCATGAAGAATAGGCTGCCACCCATTTTTGCCGGTGTTGTGGGCACAGAAGGGCACTGCCTAAAACCACCATTGGGCTACACACAGTAGCCTGAAACCATTGCAAAAGGGGCAATGCTGATTGCCAAAAGCAACCCACAACTATTGGGAATTCATTTCTTCAATGGGCACAACATTATTTTACTGCAGAACCACACCAGTGCCATGTGCTGAACCCGGATAATATACTTCCATGCAAAAGCTCTTGTTTGAAATGCATTAATTCAAGACTGATCCAAAAAAATGCATGCAGTACCCACTTTGGACTCAAGGCAGCGCTAGCGGTTTAAACTCTGACAGGAGCTGCTACTTCAGAAGCTAATCAGCCTTCTGTGACAATTGGGACTTCAAAAGACTGTGGGTTAATTAGAAATCTAACCACCTGCTGTTCCCAGAGACAATCTGATTTGATTAACAGGCCAAAAGGCTGGGAAACCTTCTCACCTCAGAAAGCCCAGGATATCACATGGTCATGCTAACCAAATGCAAAGTGGCCCCCTGGTCTGTTGACCTCAGCTTGCTGGAGCCCACACAAAAAACCTTTTCCCTTGAATAGGATATGGTGATTTTGACTGTTTCCTGTCAACAAAGATCTGCCAGCCAGGAGAGACATGTGATCACTGTCATCCCCAAACTTTGGCGGCGGACTCAAACACTGCAGTACTTTGAATTGAAACCAAATATATATTTTACAGAAACACTGATAATTCTTGGTAACCAGATGACAGAAATGTGAAATTTGGGGATCCTTAAAATGAAAACTTTGCTCACAATTCAACTCCAATTTGTGTGATGTTCTGGGGCAAAACCCCACTATTTATTGATACTACAGACTCTGTGTTGAAGCTAGAGACATGGGAATTTACTGGAGTATGTATGGACAGGCCGTGTATATGTGTATAATTTTTAATGAAAAACCAATGTTGCATAACCCACTAAAATCGAAAATAAGTTGCCATTTCTTTACCCAAGCTCCTAGAAACGCCAGAGTCGGAACAGTGCCTACCTCATGTGATATATGATGTGTGTAGGTGATGTAAAAACAACTGTGTATTTGGGAAAATATGTATTTGGATCAAATATAGATTTGTGTGCAATCTGACAAGGGGAGGGCCCACTGGCCATAAAATCTACCTCATCACTCTGACTCACAACTCAGTTCCCCCAATCAAGGGAGAAAGGAAAGCTTGGCCAATGATAAATTGAGAGAGGGGCTGGCTTAGTGATGCTGCGCACACACCCACTTTCTAAACACATAAAAGCAGACAGTGCAGGACAAGTGGGGATCCCTTTTTCACTTTCCGCGGGACGCTCTGCCGGGAGACTTCAGACTTCAATCCATCAATCTTCAGAGACCAAGACTTTACTTCAGAATTTGTAAAGAACAGGCCTAACCCACAAGCTGAGTTCTCTTCAGCAGGCCTCAAAATCATTTGCAGACTATTCACAGCCGGGCTGAGCTGTTGATTCTGGCCTGAAACCCTGCGCCAGAAAGATCCAAAAGCAGTGCTGTACCCAGAGAAAGCAGAGACACCCAGAAAGCAGACCAGAGATCCAGAGAACCACAGGCCGCTGTATCCGGGGAGCTGACCCAGACGCTGTGAGCCAGACCCAGCAGAGCGGAGCTGACCCAGGCGCTGCGCGCAGAGACCGTCCGTGGCGAGGGAACCGCAGCCAATCCTGACCCGATCCGTGGCGAGGTCCAGTCCTTTCAAAGCTAGGAGTGAGTACTTAGATCAGATTGTGACAGAAATAAGCTCTTAGTTAAAATAATTTAATCCAACTATTTTAATCTGATTAGAACTGACTCCTAGAAATCGTGTCACCTGTCCTTTTCAAAGCTGTCACCTGTCAATTTGAGTTACTTTAAATCCGAAAAACGACATTTACAAAATCGTTTATATCTCTGGAACCGTTTGTCCTAGGAACTTGGTTTAACTTTCCTCTGAAAGCTTAGAATCTCAGCTTTCCAAGGAAACTAGAACCGACTTGCTACTTTTGCTATACTTTTGCCGTAATCGCGATTCACGCACTCGCGAATTTTGCCGCGATGTACGATTTGGCCTGATTTCTTTACCTGTAAAAAGATAGCAGCTTTTTGCTTTCCTTTGCTAAAAATTTGTTTGCCTCTTAATAACCATCCCTGAATCATTGCTAAAGTGAGCCTGAGGTCATCCCAAGTATCTCCCACTCACCCTGAACCTCCTAAAGGGAATTAAAAGCATTTTCAGCATATTTCTCACTTCATTGCCACCACATTCAAAGCACTTGGGCCTGTGTTTTAAAACTCATACCTGTTTTCTCTAAGCTTGCTGGGGTGGGAATTGAATTTCGTATTGTATTTGAATGCATTCCTGAGAACTGTGTGTGTTACTTCCATCTCCTTGCATTGCATATAGGGTGGGAGGGGGGGAATTGCCACCAGGGGAAAAGTGAACATATGATATCTTGTGAAACCATATTAGTTAGAATCTGTACTGCATTTTCATTCAACATTGCATCCATTTGAAACCATAAAAGTATTTTCGCTGCCTTATCCATCCTACACCAACTCCTCATTGATTATAAAGAAGTGTGCTAGTGTCAGATTACCCATTGTTGATTAACATTATATTTATAAGGGCGATATCGATTATTAATTTATTATAAAAGCGTGGTATCTATATTTTGGTTTATTTCTCAAATAAACCTTTTAAACTTGCAAAACAGAACTACTTCTTGGCTCAGTGGGGTCAGGGGGATTCTAAGAGAGGGGTGTTATATAGGGGTAGTCATCCAGAACTCATGAACTGGACATAAAGATATATCAATAAGGGTTTCCATTCAGTATCCCAGACTAGGCATTGACTTAGCTGTAGTGTTGAATTGAATATCGCTTACAAGATTGGAGCTCGTAGCCAGGGATTCCGGATTAGATCTATCACTTGTGCAGATTTATACAGTGTGCTAACTGACAAGATACATACATCCGGTCGAATCACCACGCTGTGTTACGCTGTAAAGCACTCCTCAAAAGGACGCTCTAAGGGAAAGGTCTGTTTTGCAAAAATAAAATACTAATTTCTGTAAGTCAGGACTGAAATCAATTTCTAGAATGACGACCTTGGTAGACATGAAAATAGCGAGGGAGCACCTCTTACATAAGCTATTTGTGAGAGGTGAGTGGACTCATCAGGACCAAACCGTCTGGTTGCAGGCAATCGTGCAACAGGTCCCTGAAACAGGGTCAGATAAATGGAGAGATCAGGGTCCCCTACATGTGGCCCTGAGTGAACTATATATGGCCCCTAAAGCCAAAGAGGAACATAACAAGATTGCCAGGATAGCGGCATACTTGTACCTGTATATGGGAGTCATACTGTTACGCTCACCTGGTTCCCACGGGGGCGTCGACCGGAACTGGGGCGCTGTTGTTTCCACCAGCGTGACGTGTAGTGCCGAGATGACTGACTGGACTGGCCCGCTCAGCCTAGTATGTCTGGCTAGCAAGAATATTTTTCTGCAAAGGAGAAGAGGAATTAACCACCTGTGGAATTGAGTGTCAACCCACCTTCCCCACTCCCGTTGTCTTCCCACAGATCACTCTTGATGTCCCCTCCTTAGTCTCACCTGATGGTTTGGAAGGATGAGCTCTCCATCCTGCGTCGACCGCAGGGGCGCGTTGATGACCAGTTACTTCACTGGCGTAGAGGAATTGGTGAGTTCCAGTATTGACTCTAAAGTCCAATTGTTCATAAGAGTTCAAATGTCTGATCTTCACTCTGTCCGATTCCTTGCAGGTTGCCGATTAATCCACTCGAAGATTTCCAAATGGCACTTGGTAAGATTCAGGTAAGTCTATTGTGGTTTTCCCCTTAGGGGCCGGGGTACAGCGATGAAGCAGTGTTGACTCTGCCGACCCGAGATGAGGTGAGACCCCCGTGAAAAATCAGGTAAGTTTTGTGGGGGGTAACTGGTATTGTCTTTGCTTTCTCCCCTTAGGGGCCGGGGTACGGCGATGAAGCAGAGTTGACTGAGCCGACCCGAGATGAGGTGAGTACCTCCCGTGGTAAATCAGGTAAGTCCTTGGGGGTAGCTTGTATTGCCTTAGAGAGTCCCCTTGCTCACCTTGCTGTCTTTGTCTCCTTAGGTGTCGGAGGGCGGCCGCGAGATGGAGAGAGCGTGATGGAATGCTGAAGTACGGCCAGGTGAGTTCAGCGCGGCGCCGTAGGAATGCGAAGCGATGCTTCAAAGACATGCAGCATGGTCTGCCTCAGGTGAGTATGCAGCATGGTCTGCTTCAGGTAAGTTATCAATAATGAGCCTGGCGCCCATGGCGCCAGGACTGACTTTATCTTTATGAGCCTGGCGCCATAGGCGCCAGGACTCCACCCAAACAGCCCTTAACTGGGGCTTTTGGGCATGCTCCAAGTGGCATGATGCCTGCTTCCGGGGCTGCTGGGCCTGGTCTGGTCTTCCGGGGGCAGGCATCATGACAGCACTCCCCCTCAAGGCCCCTTCTAAAGTCGTTCTCCCCTTGGCCATGGTTTGTCTGGAAATTCCCGATGGAACCTCTTCACTAAACGAGGTGCATGCACGTGGTCACTAGGTTCCCAAGACCTTTCCTGCGGACCATAACCTTTCCAGTCAATTAGGTAAAAGAGTTTTGATCTCACTCTTTTTGAGTCCAAAATATTCTTGACTTCGAACTCGGGCTCCCCGTCTATGAGGATAGGTTCAGGTGGAGTGGTTAGCCTAGTTCCTGGTTGCACTGGCTTCAAAAGAGACACGTGGAAGACGGGATAGATTTGCATATGAGAAGGTAGGTCCAACTTGACGGCCACTGGGTTAATAATTGCCTTGACAGAAAAAGGTCCCAAATACCTGGGGTTAAAGGTCCGAGTCCCCTTGAGTGGTAAGTGCTTAGTGGCTAACCATACTTGGTCCCCTATTTGGTATTGAGGAGCTTCACTTCTGTGCTGATCCCCATCCTTTTTGTATTTTTCCTTAGCCTTTTGCAAATGGATGGTTGCTTCTTTAAAGCCTTGTGTAATAACAGTGAGGAGATGGTCCACTGCGGGCATCTCTAAATGCTGGGGTGAGTCCAAATCCGAGGTTCGAGGATGGTGCCCATAAATGGTAAAAAAACGACTTTGTCCAGTTCCTGAGTGTACGGAATTATTGTACGCATACTCTGCGATCCACAGAATGTCTTTCCAATTCCCCTCAGACTGATGTAGCATACAACGGAGGTACTGTTCAAGAGTCTGGTTGGTCCTCTCCATTTGACCGTCGGTCTGAGGGTGGTGACTGGTCGAAAGCCTAACATCAATTTGTGCCAGTCGGCAGCAGTTCTTCCAAAAATGTGAAATGAATTGACTGCCCCGATCTGAAATTAACACTGAAGGAAAGCCATGCATGCGGACAACATTTTCAAGGAATTCCTTAGCCAGGATTGAAGCTGAAGGTATCCCTTTTAAAGGAATGAAGTGGGCCATTTTAGAAAAAATATCTACAATAACTAGAATGGTATTGTATCCTTGGTACGGCGGTAAATCCGTGATGAAGTCTAATGACAAGGTATGCCAAGGGGTAGGTGGTATGTCTAATGGTTGCAATAATCCAGCAGGTTTTTTCTTTTGCCCTTTATTTTGTGCGCAAATGCCACAAGACATGACAAATGACTTGACATCCTTTCGCCAGGTGGGCCACCAAAATTGCTTCCTAATTTTAGCTTCGGTTTTTGCAATACCCGGATGCCCTTCTATTAAGGTGTCATGGTAATAGGAAATGACTAGTTCCTGTAGTTCCTTTTGCGGTAAAAATAGCCGGCCTTGGTAATAAGGTAAATCATCGATGACAGAGTACTCTGGACCTTTCTTTGCCCAGTCCTGTAGGGCAACGTAATCAAAGAGTTGGTGGATCTTGTTTTGAATGTCCTCCAGTGTCTGTATGGATGTCAGGCCAAGGATTCTCTGTTCCGGAATTATGGGTACGGTTTCTAAAGTTATTTCTGCTTCTCCCATTCCAATCCGGGACAAGGCATCTGCTTTAGCATTCTTACAACCTGGTCAATAGGTTATTACAAAATCAAACTCGGCGAAGAACAATGCCCAACGGAGTTCGCGCGAAGATTGGGCTTTGGCTGTCTTTAGGTATTTGTAAGTTGCGGTGATCGGTGATGACCGTGATGGTATGTCTGGCACCCAGTAGATAGTGCCGCCAAGCCTTGAAGGCGGACTTGATGGCCAGCAGTCCTTGTCGGTTATGGCATAGTTTAATTCGGGGGCTGAACATTTTCTTGATCAAAACGCCACTGGGTGAAGCTGGTTAGTTTCGGGATCCTTTTGGGAAAGGACTGCTCCCATGGCTGAACTGGATGCATCTGTTTCCACTATGTAGGGAAGCTCGGGGCGCGGGTGTCTTAATATGGGAGCAGATGTGAATTTAGCTTTTAACTCTTGGAAGGCATTCTCGGCTTCCTCTGTCCACACAAAGCGTTTGTTTTTTCGCAATAGCGTTGTAATGGGATGTACAATGTGCGAGAAGTCCGGGATAAACCTGCGGTAGAAATTGGCAAAGCCAAGCATGCTTTGAACTCCTTTGATTGAACTTGGCGAAGGCCAATTAAGAATAGCATCCACTTTTCGTGTATCCATCCGGATTCCTCTCGGGGTCAGAGAAAATCCAAGGAATTCCACTTCTGAAGTTTGGAAGATGCACTTTTCCAGTTTAGCATATAATTTATGCTGGCGTAACTTCTCTAGGACTGTTCGGACGTGTTTTACATGCTCAGATTCTGATAAAGAGTATACTAAGATGTCGTCGATGTAAACGACCTCACAAACGTCGATAAACTCTCGGAGGATATCGTTCATGAAGAACTGGAAGGCTGCTGGTGCATTGCATAGTCCGAAGGGCATCACCTGGTACTTTAATAGTCCGTTCTTGGTGCGAAAAGCAGTCTTCCATTCGTCACCCTCTTTGACACTTACCAGATGATATGCCCCCCGAAGGTCTAGTTTCGTGTATATACAAGCGTCCTTCACCTGGTCTAGTAGTTCTGGGATCAAAGGCAGTGGGTATCGATTCTTGATGGTTATCTGATTCAGTGCGCGGTAGTCTATACATGTTCTAAGGTCGCCTTCCTTTTTCGGTACGAAGAACAAAGCTGAAGATGCAGGGGACTTGGACGGGCGAATGAAGCCATTAGCAAGGTACTGGTCTAGGTACTGGCACAAATGGAGATTTTCGGGTTCCGTAAGGGCATAGATACTGCTGCAAGGTGGTTGTGCTCCAGGTACAAGATCTATTTGACAATCATACGATCTGTGAGGTGGTAAGGTGTTTGCCTGTTCCTTTTGGAAGACATCCCGAAAGTCTTGGTATTCAACAGGTAATGGTATGGCTACTGGAATTACTGGGGCCAGGACTGAGTTTTGAGTTTTCCTTGGATAGCAGGTGTGAGCACATTCTGGGAAGGTTAGTCTCGTCTCTCGCCAATCAATACAGGGATTATGTTTTTCCCACCAAGGTATCCCCAGTATCAGCTGAAACTGTGGGGCCTTGATTAAGTCAAACATCATAGCCTCTCGATGCCCATCTTGACTCAGCATTGTCATCTCTGCAGTGGAATGAGTTACGGGTCCAGAGGCAATTTCCGTTCCATCTACAGTGGTGACAACATCGGCCGTGGTCTTGCGGGTGAGAGATAGATTCATCCTGGTAGCCAATTCCCAGTCCAAGTAATTTCCTATGGCTCCACTGTCTACATACGCATTTACCGTGGGCATGCGTGATGGCTGCTCGGGATCTACAAGGACCATGGGTATGGTGAAATGCGAGGTCAGAGTGTCCTTCTTTAAGCTCGGCAAGCGGACATCTACGCTTGCCGGGCCTGGTCGTTTCCCGAGTCAGATTTCACATGGTTTTCGTCTGCTGCTCCTATAACTTTCTTGGGTGGTTTTACAGGGCAGTTCCAAAGAAAATGACGAGTAGTTCCGCAATATAAACATAATTGCAGTTGCCGTCTTCTATCTCTCTCCTTTTGGGTTAAGGGTTCTTTAACCCCCCCGATTTGCATAGGTTCTGAGACATCTACTCCCTTGGAGCTTACGTGGGTTTTAACCAACACCCTGTTCTCAAACTTGGTTCGGTGAGCCTTCCTGGTTTGAAGTCTGTGATCGAGCTGGACCACTAGATCTATATATTCAGCACAGTCTTGAGGTGGGTTCACGATTTGTGCCAAAACATCTTTGAGTTCTCCCCGAAGTCCTCGATGGAATAATGTGATTCGCTTAGCTTCAGGCCATTCGGTTTCCACTACTAATCTATTGAAAGTTGTAATGTAAGATAAAAGATCCTGGTTACCTTGACGTAGGGATAAAAGTTCGTTGTCAAAAGCCTGTCCTCGGGAGTGTCGGGCGAATAGTCTTTCCATGCTTGTTCGAAAACCCTGGAAATCTCGAAGAATCGGGTCATCATGGTTAACTAGTGGAATGGACCAATCTGCCGCACTGCCGCTGAGATATGACAGTACAAAGGCTACCTTGGCCTGATCGTTTGGGAAAGCTCCGGGTCTACATAAAAAGTGCAAGCGGCATTGATTCATGAATGTTGCAAACCCTTTTGGGTCTCCGGCAAAGCGTTCAGGCCGAGCCAAAGAAACGGCTCCAGGTAAATTTATCTGCACCGGGTTACTCGATGGTACAGGAGCTAGACTTGCCTCAAGTCCTGGTAGAGGTGTTTGTCCATGCTGGCTCTGTAATAGTTGTCTGGCCAGCTCATCAGTTCGTTCTTTTGACACTATCAGTTCCCTCCTGAGGGCATTGGTTTCTTGGCGGGAGGAATGCACTTCGGCCCTTAATTCCCCTAATAATTGGGCCAACTGATCAGTTTCTGAGGTCTCCATGACGCCCAGTGGGTATTTGTGGGTAGGCTTTGTGTTCTGTTAGGCTCACCTGGTTCCGACGGGGGCATCGACTGGAACTGGGCCGCTGTTGTTTCCACCAGAGTGACGTGTAGCGCAGAGATGACTGACTGGACTGGCCCGCTCAGCCTAGTTTGTCTGGCTCGCAAGAATATTCTTCTGCAAAGGAGAAGAGGAATTAACCACCCGTGGAATTGAGTGTCAACCCACCTTCCCCACTCCCGTTGTCTTCCCACAGATCACTCTTGATGTCCCCTCCTTAGTCTCACCTGATGGTTTCGAAGGATGAGCTCTCCATCCTGCGTCGACCGCAGGGGCGCGTTGATGACCAGTTACTTCACTGGCGTAGAGGAATTGGTGAGTTCCAGTATTGACTCTAAAGTGCAATTGTTCATGAGAGTTCAAATGTCTGAGCTTCACTCTGTCCGATTCCTTGCAGGTTGCTGATTAATCCACTCGAAGATTTCCAAATGGCACTTGGTAAGATTCAGGTAAGTCTATTGTGGTTTTCCCCTTAGGGGCCGGGGTACGGCGATGAAGCAGAGTTGACTGTGCCGACCCGAGATGAGGTGAGACCCCCATGGTAAATCAGGTAAGTTTTGTGGGGGGTAACTGGTATTGTCTTTGCTTTCTCCCCTTAGGGGCCGGGGTACGGCGATGAAGCAGAGTTGACTGTGCCGACCCGAGATGAGGTGAGTACCTCCCGTGGTAAATCAGGTAAGTCCTTGCGGGTAGCTTGTATTGCCTTAGAGAGCCCCCTTGCTCACCTTGCTGTCTTTGTCTCCTTAGGTGTCGGAGGGCGGCCGCAAGATGGAGAGAGCGTGATGGAATGCTGAAGTACCGCCAAGCAGGTGAGTTCAGCGCGGCGCCGTAGGAATGCGAAGCAATGCTTCAAAGACTTGTCTTTCAGTTCCGTGGCGAAATGGATCAGGATTCAGGTAAGGATTAAAGTTAAAACTCCTGTTCTAACCTTTATCATTCTTTTCTTCTTGTTTCAGGAGTCCCAGGACTGAAGCGGGCGTGGCTGAAGACTGGAGCTGCTGAAAACACGGTGAGCGTTACGCTGCAGCAAGCAGAATAACGCGACGCACGTGTGGCGCTCCGGGCGTGGTTTAAATAGCCTTGGAAGAAGATCCAGGTAAGTATTCTTCCACTTCCACACCCAAGTAACAAAATAGTCCCTTCAGTAAAATAGTCCCTCCTAAGCCTCATTTGGATTGAGTTTTCATGCAGCATGGTCTGCCTCAGGTGAGTATGCAGCATGGTCTGCTTCAGGTAAGTTATCAATAATGAGTATGGCGCCCATGGCGCCAGGACTGACTTTATCTTTATGAGCCTGGCGCCATAGGCGCCAGGACTGCACCCAAACAGCCCCTAACTGGGGCTTTTGGGCATTCTCCAAGTGGCATGATGCCTGCTTCCGGGGCTGCTGGGCCTGGTCTGGTCTTCCGGGGGCAGGCATCATGACACATACAGAATAAATGTGCTGAAGGCCTTGATCTGGCAAATAGGCAACAGATGGCGTTAGAGAAGGCCCAATCTGACCTGGTCTCTTCTGAGCAGAGGCTGCAGAGGAGCCATGAGTCAGAAAATGAGAGCAGATAGTATCTCATTAGAATCAAAGAGGACATGTGTATCCTGCAACAGGAAAAGTCTGACCAGGATACCAGATTTCTGGCCTTGCAGAAGGAGTACCAAGAAGGTTTGGACTCCCTCCTGCAGAGCCAGAAAAAGCTGGAGCAACAATTAGATTTCAATATGGTATGTGCTGAGCAGGTAGTCACCCTGCAAAGCCACATAGATAGGGAAAAGGCAGAAAGCAATAAATTGATTCTGAAAGACCTGGATACCCAGGCAGAGTTTGATCAGGAGCGCCAGAGAGCTGGTGCCGTCCAAAGGCAAAGGGACGACCTGGTGGCACAGATGCAGACTCTTAGTCAGGAAAGGGACACCTTAGGCCAGGAAGTCTGCCATTTAAAAAGAAAAATGGAAGAAAATCACCTGGCCCTCCAGGGACTGGGTGATCTCCAAAAAGAAAACCAGAACGTGTTAGAGCACACCAGGAGGGTGGAGGAGGCTCTGGCAAGAAAGGAGCAGGCCAGTAGGGAAGGGACTCAGGAGGTAACCCTCCTGCAGCAAAGACTGGCCCAGGACCAACCAGGAGGCACAGAGAGAAAATGAGGCTCTCTGTCAGCACAATGATAGGCTCCAGAAACAGGTAGCCATGCAGGGGAGACTGATAGAGTCTAGTAAGGCCTTAACTGAGGAACTGAAGGCGCAGGCTCTTGCATTGCAACAGGGAGCAGGGGCTGATAGAGACGAGGTTCGCTGGGAAAGGGAAGTACCGGAACATAACCTTGGGAGCCCTAGTACCGGAGGCCTTCATCTCTCTCAGTCCCTGGACTCTGCCACACCCATGTCCCCTGGCGCACATGAGCACCGGGCCACAGAGATGGCAGATTACTATCCAGCTAGAAGTATGGGGCTCATAGGCCAGTACCTCCCAGGAATGGATGGGCGGGTATCCGGGTATGGACACCCAAGCACAGTGCAATTTAATGGGGAACCCCAGGAGAGTAGGCCCATTAAGGGCATCCTGAAAACCTCTGCCCAGTTAGGTCAGTGGGGGGATACCCAGCAAATCCTGGTAGCAAGGAGGGATCTGAAGACTCCTCTGAGTGTCACAGGACACAGGAGACCAGGTCCCCACATTCTGCCAGCCATTCCCAGGCTTGCAGAATCCGGGAAAACCTGGAAGATCAGACGGGCACCTCTGGGAGCAGTGCTTCTGAGTCAGAGGATGAATGGACAGTGTTACCCGAACCAAAAAGGCCAATAAGACAAAAAGGGCCTTGCTTAAGGACCCATTGAAACAAATAAAGGCAATCAGGAGTGTCATCACTCCTTATCATAAGAACGCCAAGTATTCCGTTTGGGAACACTTGGAGCTCTATGAGCAAATGAGGGAGACTTTCCATTTGAAGGACAGCAGTAGCTGCATCCAGTACGTCAAATGGACATTCTCTCCAGAATACTCCAGTTTCTTTGCGAGGCTGGAGGACCTAAATCATTTAAGATGGTCCACCTATAAGGCGGCCATCTTGAAACATTTTTCTGTTCACAGAAATCCTCAAGAGGCTCGCAAGGCAGCGTACAATTTGCAATGTGGGGAGGATCAGGCCCCACAAGAGTTTATGCAAGAATTAAAGCGTACTTTTGCGCAGACCACCAGAAGGGTGCGCACGGATAGCAGAGAATTTATCAATATGTTTTTCCATGCCTTACCCAAATACATAATGACCCAGCTCATGAGAGATTTTCATGAGAAAAGATCTTTAGACTGGGTCATTGAACAGGCTACCGGGATCTATGAGGTGCAGAAACCTATCGAAAATAAAAATAACGTGCCGAAAAACCCCAAAACCAACAGCACCCCTGCTGCTGTCAAGGTGGCAGAGGTAAAGGTTGCCCCCGTTTTAGATTTGGAGATGGGGGGGCCTAAAAACCTGCCTGCACCAAATAATTCACAGCCCGCAAGGCCCTCGGGCCAGTCACAGACAGGGAGTCGAGGAGGTAGTCCCACAAATGGGTTCCCCGCTCCCCTGACTATGTAAGTCCCCGCTACAAGGGAAACCGACCAATCCTGGGTTATGTGGGGACTCCTCCAGCCCAAGGGGGGGGAACCAGCCAAGCACCTGACACGGGGAACTTCCCTCCCAACTTCCCACAGGAGGGCAGAAAATTCTCCAAAACCTGGGCAGAACTTTTTCCCCAGGTATCTGCCCAATTTCCAGCCCCAAAATCATCCATCCTTCTTTCCCCAATTTGCTGAGCCCAGATAACCTAATCTGGGATAGGGGAGGCCAAGGGTGGAGGGGTACCAAAATCTTCCCAACCAGGTGTACTACCAGAGAAGGGATAGCTACCCTTCCCGGGATCAGCCCAGGGAAGAAAATATAGCCCCGTATCAGCCGGAGCGGGTTTCACTACTTGAGCGCCAGGTCCAAAATATGGCCCGAGATCTGGGTCACATACTGAGGGCTCAACAGAACCCTCAGATGAGCATGCCACCGCATAATGCCCCAAACTCTGGACCGGGTGCTCCAGAACAATGACGGGGGCAGCACCCCGATAACCCACCGGGTTACTCCCAGGGAGGAGGCACAAGGGAAAGAAGGGTGTAAAGCCTTGGAGGAAGCCTCCTTTCCAACTTGTAAACAGCCCCTGGAAAACCAGGAACCGGAAACAAAATCTCCTACCCCTGAAAGCCTGCCTCCCAAGGAGCAGAGAGGTGGTAGGAGAAACAAAGGACCCAAACAGACCCACTTTGTGGAGGAGGTACAGGTCTTCCAATTTGAGGGAGAGGGATCCTCAGAAGATCCTGGGAAAAGGATCTTCTCCTTCAGAGATGGGGGAACTCCTCCCAAGGAAAAATGGATCCCAAGGGATGCCAATTCAGACTGGGGAGATGTGGAGACTGAGCTACCGCCATCCATCATCTCATCACAAAACCGACAATACCGAAATCCCCTGGTTCAAACCCACCCTGGTGACTGCCTCCAAAAAGGAGGGGGTGGCCCAGAACCGGAACCAGGGGAACCCACAATGGCTCTGATCTCCAGTTGCCAACTTTTTCTTTCAGATTCCCAAGACTCTCCACAGAATTCTGCCCAAATCTCTTCTCTCGCCATGTCCAAAACCAGAAAGTTAGCCCTCCAGTTGTCCAAAAATGTGCATTATCTGTGCCCCCTTGAGGAGAAGGAGGGAAGATACTATGCCCCGGTACAAGTACAGGGGCAGGGTACAATTCTGGCACTGGTGGACACTGGATCCCAAGCTACCCTTCTGTCCAAAAGGGCCTTTGAGGAACTAAATGCAGGAAGGGGGGAGAATTACAGAATTCCTCTCACCTCTCTTCCTGGACAACTGCAGAACTTTGACGGGAAGGAAATTCCCGTTGAGGGGACTGCAGACTTGGACATTAAAATTGTGCGACACAAGGTGAAACACCCGGTCATAGTAGTGACTCCAGAGGGCACCCCTTGTATACTGGGGAATGACCTCCTGAGGAGGTTGTCACCCCTAATAGATTGTGTAAACAAGGTCCTCTGGACCCAGACTAGCCGACCAATAAAATTAAAACAGAGTGTCAACCATGTTAGTTTAAACGGCACCTGCCACATGGTTGAACAAAAATATGACCAAGTAGAGTTTCACTTCCAGAACAACCAGATTCCAGACGTGACAGTAATAGCAGAAGGACAACAGACTGGTGATGGGGGGGTCCTCTCTATTTCTGAAAATCAACCTTCCTTCCAGTTTAAGGTGGTATCCCACACTGGAGGGAAACACCCTCAAAATCTTTAGTAATCCACAATCAGAAACTCCCACTCATATAGTCCAGAAAGATGTGAAATCAGCTCAGAGCCTGGCTGATATTCAGCAAATTGGAGAGCAGTTGTTCATCCCTGTTCAGTTAAATGATGGGAACGACTCTGTTCTCGCTCGAGTGTGTGAACAACGGTAAGAGCTTCATCAGCGAAGCCATGTTCCGCCAACTCCCAAAAGATCCAGCCATTCCCACATTCAAACTGATAGACAAATGGGAAATGGACTTGGAAGCACCTAATTCCAAACATCTCCTGCCAAGGAGGTGTATGCTCAAAATCTCCATTGGCAACAAGAGCATAGTCCATAATTGTTGGGTCGTGCGAGACGTCACTGCCGCCTTTTACTTAGGCAGTGACATTCTCAATCGCTTTGCCATTGGTTTGGACCTAATAAACTTCAAAGCTTGGTCCCGATTAGCGGATAATCCCATGGGCTTTGATGATCCAGAAAAAGCATTTAGGTCAGCTCAATTGCTACCTTATGCAGTTGAAATTCAGATCAAAGAGGAAGTCACCATCCCAGAAAGGACCCGACAATTCTCCCTGGAAGTGAAAGTTAAAAGAGGACAAAAATTGCAAAACCCTGATGCTTATATACATCTAAATGCTTCTCTCCAACTGCAAGGGTTGGGGGTAAACCCAACACCATTAGTCAACATAGAACATGACACCATTCCAATAGAGGTGGATAACAGCGACTTAAAGAGTATTACTCTAGCCGCAGGCACCATTATTCGAATGGCGATTGATGACCGACATTTCTCCATTGATTTAGGAAATGAACTGTTAGGACCAATCCCCAAGGACTGTTTTGACAGTGACAGTGAGGACAATACAACACCAGACAGGATTTTCACCCGGCATGGGGGGAACTTCCTGGTGTACACTTCTTGCCCTTATGGTAAGGAAGATGTGACTTGTGACTTGAGGAGGGATGAGGTGATTTTCCAGGTCCATGAGGGCTGCCTTTCCCACCTGAAGCCTCCAGTCCAAATCAGCACTCTGACCAGGGACTTCTCCACCCAGCTGGAGGAGGCCGCTGAGATAGCCAAACCAGAAGTCTTTCCAGGCTTCAGGCAGATGGTGGAAGAGAGAGTCAACCTAGCTGATGCCTGTGTGACTCTGGAACAGAAGCAAAAGTTGAAACAAGTTTTCTTGTATTTCCAAGATCTCTTTGCGGTAGACTCATATGACTGTGGTCGCACCGACATCCACACAACAACAACTCCCATGGACCCTGCGATGACTCCAGTGTTTGTGAAGCAATATCGTTTGCCTTTCGCATCCATGGAGTCCCTTACTGAAATAATTAAGAACCTTGAGTCCCGGGGAATAATCCGTCCAGTCCACAGCACTTTCAATAATCCGGTGCTAGGAATATTGAAGCCAAACGGCCAGTGGAGACTCTGCACCGACCTTAGGGAGCTCAACAAATGGGTCCATACTTCCCGATGGCCTCTGCCCTACATTGACCAAGAGCTGGCCCAGATTCAGGTTTCACAGGTATTCACAGCAATAGACCTGACCAATGGATACTGGACCGTGCCTGTCAGTAGGGAGGACCAATACAAACTGGCTTTTACCTTTGGGGGCAAGCAGTAGTCCTGGACCCGGACTCCCTTCGGATACCTCAACTCCGGCAATGAATTCAACATTTTCTTACATAAGGCCATGCCCGACCTGGGTGCGAGGGGTAACCTGGCTTATGTAGATGATGTCCTCATCAAAAGTTCATCTGTGGAGGAACACATAGCGGAGATCCGTTATGTTCTGACGCAGTTGAGGGCCGCCGGAGCAAAACTTTCCTTTCAGAAAGCACAGTGATGTAGAACCCGTGTTAATTTCTTAGGGCATGAGATTACTCCTCAGGGTCTCTGTCCCCAAGAAAAGAAAGTGGAAGCACTCCAGAAACTGAAGGATCCGACAACTCTGCGGGAACTAAGGAGCCTCCTTGGACTGACTAATTACAGCAGAAAGTTCATTGAGGGCTATGCAGAGATCACTAGACCCCTGATTCATCTCTTGAAGGGGGGGTCAAGTGGGAATGGGGTCCAGAACAATGTGAGGCAGTAAGACAACTCAAGAGAAGCCTCTCACAAGCGCCTTGCCTAGCTTACCCTGTCAGAATCTAGGAGTTCTTCCTGGAGACAGGGTTCTCTAATATGTGCTTGACGGCAGTATTATGCCAAAAGCATGACAAGGTCAATAAAGTAATCTCCTATGCGAGTAAAACTTTATCCTCTGTGGAGGAAAAATTCAATGATTGTGAGGAGGCACTCCTGGCAACGGTGTGGGCATTGAAGAATTACCGCCCGTTTATCCAGGGGGAACACATCATAGTGGCGACTCCACACCAGCCTCTGCAATATCTCCAAAGTGACAGAATCCGGGCCAGAAATGTGAGTAATTCCTGAATTACTTCCTGGATTCTGTCAATGCAAGGCTTTCCTGTGGAGGTCAGATTTGGCCAAAACAAGAAGAGTCCCCTCGCGCAAGGTCTGGCTGACTTGCATGATTGTGCCAGAGAAAACTGTCTCGAAAACGAAAGTCTAAAAATCATGGACAACATTGAGGCATACCTTAATTCCCCACACAAAGTCTTTGAAGAAGACAAGTGTGAGGGAATGCCCACTGTCTATGTGGATGGATGCTCTTACCATGTTGACCACAACGGGGAGAAAGAACTGGTGGCCGGCGTAGGGAATGCATGGGTGAAAGAGTTTCCAGAACCCTCCGCTGGATACAAAATTGGCCCCCGAAGTAGTCAGGTGGCAGAATTGATGGCTGTGCATCAGGCCATCCTCACTGCTGTCCAGCATCAACTCCACGAAATGGTCATAATCACAGATTCGGATTATGTACGTAATGGGTTTGTGGAACACCTGGTCAACTGGAAAACCAGAGGCATGTTATGCGCTAATAACAAACCCCTGAAACATGGGAAGTTAATTCAAAACATTGATGATCTGGTCACATCGAATGGGATGACCATCTACTGGAAAAAGATCAAGGGTCATTCCAAAGTAGAGGGACCAGACAAAACTGGAAATGACTTAGCTGATCAGCTGGCCAAAACTGGGTCTATCCAAGGGGATTTACTAGAAATAGAGTCCCTATTGGGAGAAATCCAGGTCACTGCTATCACTAGGTCCCAGACAAATGCTCACAATGATCTTTCAACTGCACAATGGAGTAAGGAGACCCCTGATGCTGATTTAATTACAGCTCAGAAGGGGGATCTAATTATTGGTAAGTTTTACCAACACCTTGAGGACCCTGAGAACTTTCCCCTGACGGATACCGATTACATTGGGAAAGAGGACCTAAGAGTGTTGATGAAATGTCCAAAAATGTTCCGAATCCAAGACGGTTTGCTCATAAGGAAATCCAAAGCTGGCCATGATCAGTGGGTGGTTCCTACCTCATTCCGAAGCCTGATGTTAAGTCACGCCCATGATGCGGCCACCGCCGGTCATAGGGGGTTTCACACAACACTGGAAATCTTAAGAGAGGTTGCATACTGGCCACACATGGGGCAGGACCTCGACCAATACTTGAAGGGGTGTCTTGTGTGTTCACAATTTCAGCCATCTTCCCTCACACACCGTGCGCCTCTCCAAAAGAGGGGGATGACACTGCCATGGTCAGATTTGCAAATCGACTTTGTAGGCCCTGTTATTCGCTCATCTAGAGGAAACAAGTACGTGTTAACCGTTACATGCTTGTTTACAAAGTGGATGGAATGTCTCCCGGCCCCAAATTGCAAGGCAGAAACAGCAGCTGCCCTGATGATTAACCACATCGTTTCCCGTTTTGGTCTACCTCAAAGGATTGAGTCAGACAGAGGTAGCCACTTCACCAGTGAAGTAATGACAAAGATGTGGGAGATACTAGGGGTTAAAAGGAAGCTACACATTGCTTACAGGCCAGCTTCTTCTGAAGCAGTGGAGAGATATAACCGAACCATTGTGAGCATCTTAAAAACGTTTTTGGCAGATTCTGGGCCAAGTTGGGATATCCGATTACCTCTGGTCCTAATGGCCATCAGATCTACCCCTTCATCTGCAACTAAAATGTCACCGTTTGAGTTGATGACTGGACGCAAGATGGTGCTTCCCCAGCATTTGCTCTACCGAACCCAAGAGCAAATGTTGATAAATGCCTCCACAACTCATGAGTATGTGGAGAATTTAAGGAAACAACTTCAACATGCTTTTGCCTATGCTCAGCGGAATCTAGAAAGATCAGCCGAGAGCATGAAGACCCACTATGATTTAAAAACTACCCGAAAGGAATATAAGGTGGGTGATCGGGTCTATCTATACAATTTCCAAAGGAACCAGACCAAACAGCGAACATTTTTGCCTACATGGAAGGGACCGTTTGAAATTATAGACAAAATCTCCCCTGTGGCCTACAAGATCTGCATCCCCAAAGGCGGTTTGGCAGAGGGGAAAGACAAGTGGGTACATATAAATCAGCTTAAGTATTGCCATCCCAGGCACACTCTGCAACAACTGGAGGAATCCACTGGAATCCCAGAGGGGGCCGCTCCAGAGTAATTCAGTTCCAACCCTAAAATATTCCACATATAGCATATAAAATTCTGTGATCCTTGTATATATATGTTCTTGTCTCCTAATTTAAAAAAGAAAATGTATTTGTTCATATCTTCTGATTCATAAAATGTACATGTTCGCCACACCATTAATAGTGGTGAAAAAATGTCTAGGAATGTGTATTGCCGCTTTCCTTTGTCGTCCTAGGAGAAAGAAAACCTGGAGACTGACCAAGGAGGACGACCGGGGACCGGGAGCAGAGACCCAAGGGGCCCGGGGTACCGCCCAATATTTCCATCAGGACCGGCGAAGAGAACCGATCGATCTAACCGGATGGGGGAAAAGATGCTGAACTGTGCCATCTACCGGAAGAAGATGAGGAGAACATCCCAGATCTTGCGAGTTCCATCTGTGAAGGATCAGAATGGCCATCGCAAGAAGGGAGGGCTTGTGGGATGTTTTTACCCATGCATCTGAGCCCTACCACAAAAACTGTGCCTTACTGGCATTGAAAACATCATGATGGCCAGAACTTCCCAGAAAATGCACAGGGAAATGCATGAAGAATAGGCTGCCACCCATTTTTGCCGATGTTGTGGGCACAGAAGGGCACTGCCTAAAACCACCATTGGGCTACACACAGTAGCCTGAAACCATTGCAAAAGGGGCAATGCTGATTGCCAAAAGCAACCCACAACTATTGGGAATTCATTTCTTCAATGGGCACAAAATTATTTTAGTGCATATCCACACCAGTGCCATGTGCTGAACCTGGATAACATACTTCCATGTAAAAGCTCTTGTTTGAAATGCATTAATTCAAGACTGATCCAAAAAAAAAATGCATGCAGTACCCGCTTTGGACTCAAGGCGGCGCAAGCGGTTTAAACTCTGACAGGAGAACTGCTACTTCAGAAGCTAATCAGCCTTCTGTGACAATTGGGACTTCAAAAGACTGTGGGTTAATTAGAAATCTAACCACCTGCTGTTCCCAGAGACAATCTGATTTGATTAACAGGCCAAAAGGCTGGGAAACCTTCTCACCTCAGAAAGCCCAGGATATCACATGGTCATGCTAACCAAATGCAAAGTGGCCCCCCTGGTCTGTTGACCTCAGCTTGCTGGAGCCCACACAAAAGACCTTTTCCCTTGAATAGGATATGGTGATTTTGATTGTTTCCTGTCAACAAAGATCTGCCAGCCAGGAGAGACATGTGATCACTGTCATCCCCAAACTTTGGGGGCGGACTCAAACACTGCAGTACTTTGAATTGAAAGCAAATATATATTTTACAGAAACACTGATAATTCTTGGTAACCAGATGACAGAAATGTGAAATTTGGGGATCCTTAAAATGAAAACTTTGCTCACAATTCAATGTTCTGGGGCAAAACCCCGCTATTTATTGATACTACAGACTCTGTGTTGAAGCTAGAGACATGGGAATTTACTGGAGTATTTATGGACAGGCCGTGTATATGTGTATAATTCTTACTGAAAAACCAATGTTGCATAACCCACTAAAATCGAAAATAAGTTGCCATTTCTTTACCCAAGCTCCTAGAAATGCCAGAGTCGGAACAGTGCCTACCTCATGTGATATATGATGTGTGTAGGTGATGTAAAAACAACTGTGTATTTGGGAAAATATGTATTTGGATCAAATATAGATTTGTGTGCAATCTGACAAGGGGAGGGCCCTCTGGCCATAAAATTTACCTCATCACTCTGACTCACAACTCAGTTCCACCAATCAAGGGAGAAAGGAAAGCTTGGCCAATGAGAAAATTGAGAGAGGGGCTGGCTTAGTGATGCTGCACACACACCCACTTTCTAAACACATAAAAGCAGACAGTGCAGGACAAGTGGGGATCCCTTTTTCACTTTCCGCGGGACGCTCTGCCGGGAGACTTCAGACTTCAATCCATCAATCTTCAGAGACCAAGACTTTACTTCAGAATTTGTAAAGAAAAGGCCTAACCCACAAGCTGAGTTCTCTTCAGCAGGCCTCAAAATCATTTGCAGACTATTCACAGCCGGGCTGAGCTGTTGATTCTGGCGTGAAACCCTGCGCCAGAAAGATCCAGAAGCAGTGCTGTACCCAGAGAAAGCAGAGACACCCAGAAAGCAGACCAGAGATCCAGAGAACCACAGGCCGCTGTATCTGGGGAGCTGACCCAGACGCTGTGAGCAGAACCGGAGCCTGACAGACCCAGCAGAGCTGAGCTGACCCAGGCGCTGCGCGCAGAGACCGTCCGTGGTGAGAGAACCGCAGCCAATCCTGACCCGATCCGTGGCGAGGTCCAGTCCTTTTAAAGCTTGGAGTGAGTACTTAGATCAGATTGTGACAGAAATAAGCTCTTAGTTAAAATAATTTAATCCAACTATTTTAATCTGATTAGAACTGTCTCCTAGAAATCGTGTCACCTGTCCTTTTCAAAGCTGTCACCTGTCAATTTGAGTTACTTTAAATCCGAAAAACGACCTTTACAAAATCGTTCATATCTCTGGAACCGTTTGTCCTAGGAACTTGGTTTAACTTTCCTCTGAAAGCTTAGAATCCCAGCGTTCCAAGGAACCTAGATCCGTAGATCTTGTACTTTTACTCCTTATACTTTTGCCATAATCGCAATTCACGCACTTGCGAATTTTGCCGCGATTTGCGATTTGGCCTGATTTCTTTACCTGTAAAAAGATAGCAGCTTTTTGCTTTCCTTTGCTAAAAATTTGTTTGCCTCTTAATAACCATCCCTGAATCATTGCTAAAGTGAGCCTGAGCTCATCCCAAGTATCTCTCACTCACCCTGAACCTCCTGGTAAATATATATATTTATTTATAAACAATTTACACAAATATTTATTGTTCTCAACATCCCCATTTAAACACCACCATTCATTCCATCATTCATTCACACTCTCACTATACATGTCAATATTCCACACTTGTGGTACTCAGAACACCTAGAACCAATATATTAACATAAATTTCAACACCTCTTGGTGATTACAGTAAGTGTTAATACAAAAACAAATAGCATCCTGCTTATTTGCTGTAATTACATGTATAGTGAGAGTGTGAATGAATGATGGAATGAATGGTGGTGTTTAAATGGGGATGTTGAGAACAATAAATATTTGTATAAATTGTTTATAAATAAATATATATATTTTTTTACAAGACCTGGTATTGTTTAAATGTGTACAGATGTTCTGATCTCATTTTGCCCAGGTTCATTTTTGTTGTTCGATTATATTTAGCCTGAAGAACCTGTGGCAGTAAGGAAATCCCTATTTTGAAACTTTGCATAGGTGGAGGACATTATTACAGTAAGCACATTGTTTCCGGACATTGTTTGCATAGGTGGTGGACTTGATTGCATTGAAAACATTACAGTGGTAGATTCATAGAACACATATGTGATCATACATGTGTAGTAAACAGGATTAATGGTTGCATAGAAAGTTAAGGAAATGTTAGATGTCTTGGGAGAAAAGCCAAGTTTTGAATTTTTGTATGGAGGGACCCATACCCTTTTGAAATGACTATTCACTGCCTAGCAGGCTTCTGAACTCTAAACAGTATTCTCCCATACAAGGTTCCATTCGACTGATTTGAACCAGACACCATCATGTTGCTCCCAATTAATAAAACATCTATTTATTTTTTAAAGAAGCCGTTTTGTTCCGAGTATGCATATCTGAGCCTTTTCATCTCTGTTAATCCACAAGTCAAGCTTAAAAGGGAGGTCTGTTGGACAGAAAGCTGACCAATGACACTTCTTGCCTTGAGAGATGAGCTCAATGTAAACATATCACAGGTTTCTAAAATTCGGTTACATAACCATTTTTAAGTTGGGGGTAGAAAGACAAGGTTATTTGTAAATATTATTGATAATGACAATGTATTACACATTTACGTTATCAACAAACCTCACTCAATCCATATAGCATGCTGCCCTATCTTCTTGCAGAATAGTAACATTATTTGTATAAATCTGCATGTTTTTCATTTAGTGTAGCTGCTCAAACTACAGACACTCTTTTTGCATTTGCTAACATTTTAATTTCGAAAGGCAGCATTTCATCGTGCTATACTTGACATAAGTTACATAATGAATACATATGTTTCTGCAAATGCACCTTGTTTTAGCAAACATTTTATTCCAATAATGTTGACTGTTCATTTTGTAAAAGTTAAAAAGGAGGGCACGCAATGGACCCAACATCATGTAAGTACTATCATTGCTGGTCGCTATAGGCAATTTACAATTTTTCAAAAAAGATGCTGAAAACACTTTGTAACAGTCTTTTCCAATGAATTCATGACAAAAGGCAGGATTTATTGGGCACGCCCAGCCCTCCAAGATCACAGCTTGCCTAGGCGAAGTTAAGACCAGAAAATTGGAGTGTGTTTCTTATTGCATGAAATAGGGCTGAGAAAATACTTACAAGAGGTTTGTGATGTTTTTACAGTGTTTGATGTTATACACAGAGAGGATGGATTTACCGTGATTTTCACGCAGCTGAAATATTCGAGGGAGAAAAGAGGTTTTCTCTCCCCCAAACATTTCAGACTATCCCCTTGCCCCCGCCCCCTTAAATATCTGTGGGCAGCACACCTCCTTGTGTGCTGCCGTCTCCAGCATCCCTCTGAGACGCCGGTTCAGTTCACTTGCGTGTATGGGAACCGGCATCGCAGGCTCCGCTTTTATTTTTTTTAATTTTACTTTATTTAGATGGGAGCGGGGGACACTCCCGCAACCCCCGCTCACATTATAGTGAAAAAGGGTGTGGAGGACACCCACGCATCCACCGCTGCCCTGCTTCACTTTAATGATTTGTCTGGGATATGTGTTCGAATTTTTAGGCTATACAAGATTTTCGTACAGATTAAATAATATATATGTTTTTTTTTCTTTCTTTTTCGGTGTTTCCAGATGCTGCATACACTGAACTCAGGAATTATGTGCTTATTGTAATGTTCATATATGACATGATATGTGGAATTTTGGCATGTACAAATCGAAATATCTAGCTAGAAATATTTGTAGAACTGTGCAAGAATGGGGGATAATACAGAGATGCATAGCAAAGGAGAGCAAGGGAAGTGGAATGCCAAAGGACAAAAGTCCTGTCAAGTGGTCAGTGGGTGACTGGATGTTCTTTGAAGTGCATCATCTTCAGTTCCTTTCAGGGAAGCTAATCTTTCAAAATGCACTGTTATGCTCCACTGTTATGCCCCACAGTCTTGCCTACGTCTGGTGTGAGTGACGTAGATCTGCCTTTTAATCACTGCAGAAACTCTGAATTGCAATACATCTTTAAGCAGCTCCTCCATATTTTCCCAAACCTTTTGCCTATGCCACAGCATACAAGCATTAGAGAAGTTACACTTCAGTTATTATGATCAATTAAATGCTGAATGTGGACTGTTTTGTAACTGTTACTTGTAAGCGATATTCAATCAACACTACAGCCAAGTCAGTGCCTAGTCTGGGATGCTGAGGAAAACCCTTATTGATGTATTTTTATGTCCAGCTCAGTACTCTGGATGACAACCCTTGGATAACACCCCCCTCTTAGAATCCACCTGACCCCACTGAGCCAAGAAGTAGGTTTGTTTTGCAAATTAAAAGGTTTTTTTGAAACGTTTAACAATATATATATATATATATATATATATATATATATATATATATATATATATATATATATATATATATCACACTTCTATAAATAAATTGATAATGGATATTACACTTGTGAATATGAGCAGTAATCAGCAAGAGGTAACTTATGAATAGAAGAATAAGGTGGGAAAGAATGCTTTATATGGTTCAAGGAAACACTAATGATGAATGAAATGTAGTACAGAAAATAACTTGATATGGCTTCAACAAAAGACAATGTAATCACTTTTCCTTGACAATTCACTTCCCCCCCCCTATGCAATGTAAGAAATGGAAGGAGAGCACACAGTCTTCAAGAATCCCAACAAAATGCAATACGAAATGCAGTTCCCCCCCAGCAAGCTTAGAGGAAAACAGGTAGAGGTTTGAAACACAGGCCCAGAAATGCTTTGAATGTGATGACAATGAAGTGAGAAATGTGCTAAAAATGCTTTTAATTCCCTCTAGATATTCAGGGTGAGTGAGAGATGCTTGTTGGTATTAGTTCAGGCTCACTTTAGCAATGCTCTATGAGTTATTACTAGGTTGCAAACCGATTTTAAAAAAGGAAAGAATGGAGCTGCTATTTTGACAAGTGGAGAAATTGAGCCAGATCGCAAATCGCGGTAAATTCTGCGAGTGTGTGAATCACGATTGCGGTAAAAGTATAAGGAGTAACCCAAACGGTTCAAAAGATACGGACGATTTAATAAAGGTAGATTTTCGGATTTAAAGTAAAACTCAAAATGACAGGTGACAGCTTGCAGCTTCAGAAATGACAGGTGACAGTTGTGCAGCTTTACATATGACAGATGACACGATTTCTAGGAGGCTGTTCTAATTAGGTTAAAATAGTTTGGATTAGATTATTTTAACTAAGAGATTGGGTTCTGCACAGTTCTGGCGGATACTCACTCCTAATTTTGAAATGAATGGGCCTCGTCACGGATCTGGTCAACTGGACTGGACTGGGCGGTTCTGCTCACAGCGTCTGGGTCAGCTCTGCTCTGCTGGTCTAGCCTCTCTGGATACGGTGGGTCAATCAGGCACTGGTTCTGCTCACAGCGGTTTGGGTCTCTGGTTCTCTGGTCTGGTCTCTGGCAATTGTTCTTGGCAAAAGAATTCAGACAGCTCGCCCTGCTGTGGAATAGTTTGCAAATGACTTTAAGGATGCTGAGGCCTGCTGAGAAGAGTTCTCAGTTTATGGGTTTAGGCCCTTGCTTTAAGTTCTGAATTAAAGTTCTGGTCTTTGAAGATTGATGGATGTGAAATCTGGAGTCTCCCGGCAGAGCGTCCCGCAGAAAATGGAATTGAATCTCCCTACCTGTCCCAGCAGTCTCTTTTTATGTGTTTTGGAAGAGGGTGTGTGCATGGCATAACTGAGCCTGCCCCTCTCTACTTGTCATTGGCCCAATTCTCCCCTCTCCCATGATTGGGGGAATTGGGTTGTGAGTCAGAGTGATGAGGTCTGTTTATGGGTCAGAGGATCCTTCCCGAGTCAATTTGCCCACAAATCTATATTAGATTCAAATACATATTTCCCAGGTACACAAGTGGTTGACATTACATCTGCATATGACACCTTGCTTAAGCTAGTCTCTTTTCTGCCTCTGGCGTTTCTAGGAGCTTGCATTCAAAAATGGCAATTTAATTTCGATTTTAGTGGGTTGTGCAATAAGGGATTTTCATCAAAAATTATACAAAGGTACATTTCCCTTCCACATATATCCCAGTAACTTTCCATGTCTCTAGCTTAAACACATTGTCTACAATATTCATAATTAGCGGGGTTTTGCCCCAGAACATGGTACAAATTGGAGTTTGGACTCAAATCGTGAGGGCATTTTTCAAACTAAGACTCTCAAAGTTGTACATTCCTGTCATTTGGTTACAATAAGTTATCACTATTTCTATAAAATATATATTTGTTGCAATTCAACTCCCCAAAGTGTTTGGGTCCGCCTCCAGGAGTCTGGGTGGGTCAGTGATCACATTTCCCTCCTTGCTGGCAGAGGGCTGTTGACAGGAAACACTCAAAATTAACATACCCCATACAACAGAAAGAGCCTTTTGTGTGGGCTCCAGCAGGCTGCCTGGAAGTCGCTCCTCAATCAATCAACAGGGTCATGTGATATCCTGCCTCCTGGTGTGGGGATCTCTGAGGTGTTAAGAGTTCTCAGCCTCTTGGCCTCTTGGAACAGCAGGTGGCAAAGATTTTCAATTAACCAACAAGCTTTGAAGTCCCTGCCCCTCTTGCAACTCCTAAATACAGTTTCCCTGTCAGAGTTTAGACCGCTAGCGCCACCTTGGGGAATTTGTCGGTACTGCATCCATTTTTGAGTTGTCTTGAATTACTGCATTTCAATAGAGTGGTCTTTTGCTTGATAGTATAGGGCCCTTGCTTAACATTGTTTTGATGGCATCCTTACAGTAGAGTGGTGATGTGGAACCCCCCACAAGAAGGTTGTATCTTTGGAGTGGTCTCGTGCCAACTGCGCAGTTCTCCTATTCTGGCGTGAATGTGGGCGGCAATAGCTCATCCCCACATCCACCCAGTCTATTGATTTAGTTTGTTCTGGGATAGAATAATGGGCGGCGACAGCTCATCCCCACATCTACCCAGTCTATTTGTTCAACATGGGTCAAAACCCTTGACAAATCCCCCCTCCCGACTGCGATTTGATTCAAGTCGAGGGGAAGTCGGGTGCAAAGGAGGTTTTGAGCCGTTGCGCTGGTATGTCCCCATTATCTTCTTCCAATTCTGTGGATGGCACAGTTCAGCATCTTTTCCTTCACCCAGTTGGATCGATCGGTTCTCCTAGCCGGTCCTGATGGGAATATTGGGCAGTACCCCGGGCCCCTCGGGTCTCTGCTCCCGGTCGCCGGATCGTCCTCCTTAGCCAGTCTCCAGGTTTTCTTTCTCCTAGGACGACAAAGGAAAGCGGCAATACCTATTCGTAGACATTTCTTCCCCACCATTGATATAGTGGGGTGGCATATACATTTTATAGTCAAAACATTTGCGTTCTTATTTTAACAAAAAACAAGATACATAATAAGGTTTTTCTTTTCCAAATCATAATGTTTTAGAGACTATATGTGGGATATTTTAGGGTTGGAATTTAATTACTCTGGAGCGGTCCCCTCTGGTATTGCAGAGGACTCCTCGAGTTGTTGCAGAGTGTTCCTGGGATGGCAACACTTTAGTTGATTTATATGTACCCACTTATCTTCCCCCTTTGCCGAACTGCCTTTGGGGCTGCGGATCTTGTACGCTACAGGGGAGATCTTGTCTATAATTTCAAATGGTCCCTTCCATGTAGGCAAAAATTTTCGCTGTTTGGCCTGGTTCCTTTGGAAATTGTATAGATAGACCCGGTCCCCCACAGTATATTCCTTCCTGGTGGTCTTCAGGTCGTAGTGGGTTTTCATGCTCTTGGCTGATCTTTCTAGATTCCGCTGAGCATAGGCAAAAGCATGCTGAAGGTGTTTCCTTAAATTCTCCACATACTCATGAGTTGTGGAGGCATTTATCAACATTTGCTCTTGGGTTCTGTAGAGCAAATGCTGGGTAAGCACCATCTTGCGTCCAGTCATCAACTCAAATGGTGACATTTTAGTTGCAGATGAAGGGGTAGATCTGATGGCCATTAGGACCAGAGGTAATCGGATATCCCAACTTGGCCCAGAATCTGCCGCAAACTTTTTTAAGATGCTCACAATGGTTCGGTTATATCTCTCCACTGCTTCAGAAGAAGCTGGCCTGTAAGCAATGTGTAGCTTCCTTTTAACCCCTAGTATCTCCCACATCTTTGTCATTACTTCACTGGTGAAGTGGCTACCTCTGTCGGACTCAATCCTTTGAGGTAGACCAAAACGGGTAACAATGTGGTTAATCATCAGGGCAGCTGCTGTTTCTGCCTTGCAGTTTGGGGCCGGGGGACATTCCACCAACTTGGTAAACAAGCATGTAACGGTCAACATGTACTTGTTTCCTCTAGATGAGCGCATTACAGGGCCTACAAAGTCGATTTGCAAATCTGACCATGGCAGTGTCACCCCCCTCTTTTGGAGAGGCCACAGTGTGTGAGGGATGATGGATGAAATTGTGCACACACAAGACACCCCTTCAAGTATTGGTCGCGGCCCTGCCCCATGTGTGGCCAGTATGCAACCTCTCTTAAGATTTCCAGTGTTGTGTGAAACCCCCTATGACCGGCGGTGGCCGCATCATAGGCGTGACTTAACATCAGGCTTCGGAATGAGGTAGCAACCACCCACTGATCATGGCCAGCTTGGGATTTCCTTACCAACAAACCGTCTTGGATTCAGAACATATTTGGACATTTCATCAACACTCTAAGGTCCTCCTTCCCAATGTAATCGGTATCCGTCAGGGGAAAGGTCTCAGGGTCCTCAATGTGTTGGTGAAACTTACCAATTATTGGATCCCCCTTCTGAGCTGTAATCAAATCAGCATCAGAGGTCTCCTTACTCCATTGTGCAGCTGAAAGATCATTGTGAGCATTTGTCTGGGACCTAGTGATAGCAGTGACCTGGATTTCCCCCAACAGGGACTCTATTTCTATTAGATCCCCTTGGATGGCCCCGGTTTTGGCCAGCTGATCAGCTAAGTCATTGCTAGTTTTGTCTGGTCCCTCTACTTTGGAATGACCCTTGATCTTTTTCCAGTAGATGGTCATCCCATTCGATGTGACCAGATCATCTATGTTTTGGATTAACTTCCCATGTTTCAGGGGTTTGTTATTAGCACATAACATGCCTCTGGTTTTCCAATTAACCAGGTGCTCCACGAACCCGTTCCGTACATAATCCGAATCTGTGAATATGACCAGTTCGTGGAGTTGATGTTGGACAGCAGTGAGGATGGCCTGATGCAAAGCCATCAATTCTGCCACCTGACTACTTCGGGGGCCAATTTTGTATCCAGCGGAGGGTTCTGGTGACTCATTCACCCATGCATTCCCTACGCCGGCCACCAGTTCTTTCTCCCCGTTGTCGTCAACATGGTACGAGCATCCATCCACATAGACAGTGGGCATTCCCTCACACTTGTCTTCTTCAAAGACTTTGTGTGGGGAATTAAGGTATGCCTCCATGTTGTCCTTGATTTTTAGACTTTCGTCCTCGAGACAGTTTTCTCTGGCACAATCATGCAAGTCAGCCAGACCTTGCGCGAGGGGACTCTTCTGGTTTTGGCCATATCTGACCTCCACAGGAAAGCCTTGCTTTGACAGAATCCAGGAAGTAATTCGGGAATTACTCACATTTCTGGCCCGGATTCTGTCACTTTGGAGATATTGCAGAGGCTGGTGTGGAGTCTCCACTATGATGTGTTCCCGATGGATGAACAGGCGGTAATTCTTAAATGCTCACACCGTTGCCAGGAGTGCCTTCTCACAATCGTTGAATTTTTCCTCCACAGAGGATAAAGTTTTGCTCGCATAGGAGATTACTTTATTGACCTTGTCATGCTTTTGGTATAATACTGCCGTCAAGCACGTATTAGAGATTAGAGAACCCTGTCTCCAGGAAGAACTCCTTGTTTCTGACAGGGTAAGCTAGGCAAGGCGCTTGTGAGAGGCTTCTTTTGAATTGTCTTACCGCCTCGGATTGTTCTGGACCGCATTCCCACTTGACCCCCCCCTTCAAGAGATGAATCAGGGGTCTAGTGATCTCTGCGTAGCCTTCAATGAACTTTCTGCTGTAATTAGTCAGTCCAAGGAGGCTCCTTAGTTCCCGCAGAGTGGTGGGGTCTTTCAGTTTCTGAAGTGCTTCCACTTTCTTTTCTTGGGAACAGAGACCCTGAGGAGTAATCTCATGCCCCAAGAAATTAACACTGGTTCTACACCACTGTGCCTTCTGAAAGGAAAGTTTTGCTCCGGCAGCCCTCAACTGTTTCAGAACATAACGGATCTCCGCTATGTGTTCCTAAACAGATGAACTTTTGATGAGGACATCATCTACATAAGCCAGGTTACCCCTCGCACCCAGGTCGGGCATGGCCTTATGTAGGAAAATGTTGAATTCATTGCCGGAGTTGAGGTATCCGAAGCGAGTCCGGGTCCATGTGTACTGCTGACCCCAAAGGTAAAAGCCAGTTTGTATTAGTCCTCCCTACTGACAGGCACGGTCCAGTATCCATTGGTCAGGTCTACTGCAGTGAATACTTGTGACCCTTGAATCTGGGCCAGCCCTTGGTCAATGTAGGGCAGAGGCCATCGGGAAGTATGGACCCATTTGTTGAGCTCCCTAAGGTCGGCGCAGAGTCTCCACTGGCCGTTTGGCTTCAATATTCCCAGCACCGGATTATTGAAGGTGCTGTGTACTGGATCGACTATCCCCCGGGACTCAAGGTTCTTAATTATTTCAGTAAGGGACTCCATGGATGCGAGAGGCAAAGGATATTGCTTCACAAACACTGGAGTCATTCCAGGGTCTGTGGGAATTGTTGTTATGTGGATGTCGGTGCGACCACAGTCATATAAGTCTACCGCAAAGAGATCTTGGAAATCCAAGAAAACTTGTTTCAACTTTTGCTTCTGTTCCAGAGTCACACAGGCATCAGCTAGGTTGACTCTCTCTTCCACCATCTGCCTGAAGCCTGGAAAGACTTCTGATTTGGCTATCTCAGCTGCCTCCTCCAGCTGGGTGGAGAAGTCCCTGGTCAGAGTGCTGATTTGGACTGGAGGCTTCAGGTGGGAAAGGCAGCCCACATGGACCTGGAAAATCACCTCATCCCTCCTGAAGTCACAAGTCACCTCTTCCTTACCATAAGGGCAAGAAGTGTACACCAGGAAGTTCCCCCCATGCCGGGTGAAAATCCTGTCTGGTGTTGTATTGTCCTCACTGTCACTGTCAAAACAGTCCTTGGGGATCGGTCCTAACAGTTCATTTCCTAAATCAATGGAGAAATGTCGGTCATCAACCACCATTCCAATAATGGTGCCTGGGGCTAGAGTAATACTCTTTAAGTCGCTGTTATCCACCTCTATTGGAATGGTGTCATGTTCTATGTTGACTAATGGTGTTGGGTTTACCCCTAACCCTTGCTGTTGGAGAGAAGCATTTAGATGAATATAAGCATCAGGGTTTTTCAATTTTTGTCCTCTTTTAAATTTCACTTCCAGGGAGAATTGTCGGGTCCATTCTGGGATGGTGACTTCCTCTTTGATCTGAATTTCAACTGCATAAGGTAGCAATTGAGCTGACCTGAATGCTTTTTCTGGATCATCAAAGCCCATGGGATTATCCGCTAATCAGGACCAAGCTTTGAAGTTTATTAGGTCCAAACTAATGGCAAAGCGATTGAGAATGTCACTGCCTAAGTAAAAGGCGGCAGTGACGTCTCGCACGACCCAACAATTATGGACTATGCTCTTGTTGCCGATGGGGATTTTGTGCATACACCTGCTTGGCAGGAGATGTTTGGAATTGGGTGCTTCCAGGTCCATTTCCCATTTGTCTATCACTTTGAATGTGGGAATGGCTGGATCTTTTGGGAGTTGGCGGAACATGGCTTCGCTGATGAAGCTCTTACCGTTGTTCACACACACTCCAGCGAGAACAGAGTCCTTCCCATCATTTAACTGAACAGGGATGAACAACTGATCTCCAATTTGCTGAATATCAGCCAGGCTCTGAGCTGATTTCACATCTTTCTGGACTATAGGAGTGGGAGTGTCTGATTGTGGATTGGTAAAGAATTTCAGAGTGTTTCCTTCCAGTGTGGAATACCACCTTAAACTGGAAGGAAGGTTGATTTTCAGAAATAGAGAGGACCCCCCATCACCAGTCTGTTGTCCTACTGCTATTACTGTCACGTCTGGAATCTGGTTGTTCTGGAAGTGAAATTCTACTTGGTCAGATTTTTGTTCAACCATGTGGCAGGTGCCGTTTAAACTAACATGGTTGACACTCTGTTTTAATTTTATTGGTCGGCTAGTCTGGGTCCAGAGGACCTTGTTTACGCAATCTATTAGGGGTGACAACCTTCTCAGGAGGTCATTCCCTAGTAAACAAGGGGTGCCCTCTGGAGTCACTACTATGACCGGGTGTTTCACCTTGTGTCGCCCAATTTTGATGTCCAAATCTGCAGTCCCCTCGACGGGAATTTCCTTCCCATCAAAGTTCTGGAGTTGTCCAGGAAGCGAGGTGAGGGGAATACGGTAATTCTCCCCCCTTCCTGCATTTAGTTCATCAAAGGCCCTTCTGGACAGAAGGGTAGCTTGAGATCCAATGTCCACCAGCGCTGAAATTGTACCCTGCCCCTGTACTTGTACCGGGGTATAATATCTTCCCTCCTTCTCCTCAAGGGTGCACAGATAATGCACATTTCTGGACAACTGGTGGGCTAACTTTCTGGTTTTGGACATTGCTAGCGAAGAGATTTGGGCAGAATTCTGTGAAGAGCCTGGGGAATCTGAAAGAAAAAGTTGGCAACTGGAGATCAGAGCCATTGTGGGTTCCCCTGGTTCCGGTTCTGGGCCGCCCCCCCTTTTTGGAGGCAGTCACGAGGATGGGTTTGAACCAGGGGATTTCGGTATTTTGGGTTCTGGGATGAGATGATGGGCGACCGTAGCTCAGTCTCCATATCTCCCCAGTCTGTTGATTCAGTTTTAGGTTCCCCTGGTTCCGGTTCTGGGCCGCCCCTGCCTTTTTAGAGGCAGTCACCAGGATGGGTTTGAACCAGGGGATTTTGGTTTCGTTGGTTCTGGGATGAGATGATGGGCGGCGGTAGCTCAGTCTCCACATCTCCCCAGTCTGAATTGGCATCCCTTGGGACCCATTTTTCCTTGGGAGGAGTTCCCCCATCTCTGAAGGAGAAGATCCTTTTCCCAGGATCTTCTGAGGATCCCTCTCCCTCAAATTGGAAGACCTGTACCTCCTCCACAAAGTGGGTCTGTTTGGGTCCTTTGTTTCTCCTACCCCACCTCTGCTCCTTGGGAGGCAAGCTTTCAGGGGCAGGAGATTTTGTTTCCGGTTCCTGGTTTTCCAGGGGATGTTTACAAGTTGGGAAGGAAGCTTCCTCCAGGACTTTACACCCCCCTTCCCCTTGTACTTCCTCCCTGGGAACCGGTGGGTTATCAGGGTGCTGCCCCGTCATTGTTCTGGAGCACCAGGTCCAGAGTTTGGGGAATTCTGCGGTGGCATACTCATCTGAGGGTTCTGTTGAGCCCTCAGTATGTGACCCAGATCTCGTGCCATATTTTGGACCTGGCGCTCAAGTTGTGAAAACCGCTCAGGCTGATACGGGGCTCTATTTTCTCCCCTGGGCTGATCCCGGGAAGGGTAGCTATCCCTTCTCTGGTAATACCCCGGATTGGGAAGATTTGGGTACCCCTCTACCCTTGGCCTCCCCTCTCCTGGATTAGGTTGTCTGGGCTCAGGGAATTGGGGAAAGAAGGATGGATGATTTTGGGACTGGAAATTGGGTGGATACCTGGGGAAAAAGTTCTGCCCTGGATTTGGTGAATTTCTGCCCTCCTGGGGGAAGTTAGGAGGGAAGTTCCCCGGGTCAGGTGCTTGGCTGGATCCCCCCCCTTGGGCTGGAGGAGTCCACACATAACCCAGGATTGGTCGGTTTCCCTTGTAGCGGGGACTTACATAGTCAGGGGAGCGGGGGACCCCATTTGTGGGACTACCTCCTCGACTCCTTGTCTGTGACTGGCCAGAGGGCCTTCTGGGCTGTCAATTATTTGGTTCAGGCAGGTTTTTAGGCCCCCCCATCTCCAAATCTAAAACGGGGGCAACCTTTACCTCTGCCACCTTGGCAGCAGCAGGTGTGCTGTTGGTTTTGGGGTTTTCCAGCGCATTATTTTGATTTTCGATGGGCTTCTGCACCTCATAGATCCGGGTAGCCTGTTCAATGACCCAGTGTAAAGATCTTTTCTCATGAAAATCTCTCTAACGAGCTGGGTCATTATGTATTTGGGTAAGGCATGGAAAACGTATTGATAAATTCTCTGCTATCCGTGCGCACCCTTCTGGTGGTCTGCGCAAAAGCACGCTTTAATTCTTGCACAAATTCTTGTGGGGCCTGATCCTCCCCACATTGCAAATTGTAGGCTGCCTTGCGAGCCTCTTGAGGATTTCTGTGCACAGAAAAATGTTTCAAGATGGCAGCCCTGTATGTGGACCACCTTGAATGGTTTTGATCCTCCAGCCCTGCAAAGAAACTGGAGTATTCTGGTGAGAAGGTCCATTTGACATACTGGATGCAGCTACTGCTGTCCTTCAAATGGAAAGTCTCCATCATTTGCTCATAGAGCTCCAAGTGTTCCCAAACAGAATACTTGGCGTTCTTTTGATAAGGCGTGATGACACTCCATATTGCCTTTATTTGTTTCAATAGGCCCTAAGCAAGGCCCTTTTTTGCCTTATTGGCCTTTTTGGTTCAGGTAACCCTGGTCCATTCATCCTCTGACTCAGAAGCACTGCTCCCAGAGGTGCCCGTCTGATCTTCCAGGTTTTCCCGGATTCTGCGAGCCTGGGAATGGCTGGCAGAATGTGGGGATCTGGTCTCCTGTGTCCTGTAATGCTCAGAGGAGTCTTCAGACCCCTCCTTGCTGCCAGGATTTGATGGGTACCCCCCCACTGACCTAACTGGGCAGAGGTTTTCAGGATGCCCTTAATGGGCCTACTCTCCTGGGGTTCCCCACTAAATTGCACTGTGCTTGGGTGCCCATACCCGGATGCCCGCCCATCCATTCCTGAGAGGTACTGGTCTATGAGCCCCATACTTCTAGCTGGATAGTAATCTGCCATCCCCGTGGCCCTGGGCTCATGTGCGCGAGGGGACATGGGGGTGGCAGAGTCCAGGGACTGGGAGAGATGAAGGTCTCTGGTACCAGGGCTCCTGAGGTTATGCTGAGGCGTTTCTTTTTCCCAGCGAACCTCATCTCTATAAGCCCCTGCTCCCTGTTGCAATGCAAGAGTCTGCGCTTTCAGTTCCTCAGTTAAGGCCTTACTAGACTCTATCAGTCTCTCCTGCATGGCTACCTGTTGCTGGAGCCTATCATTCTGCTGAGAGAGAGCCTCATTTTCTCTCTGTGCCTCCTGATTGGTCTTGGAGTACTGGGCCAGTCTCTGCTGCAGGAGGGTTACCTCCTCAGTCCCATCCCTACTGGCCTGCTCCTTTCTTGCCAGAGCATCCTCCACTCTCTTGGTGTGATCTAGCAAGCCCTGATGCTCTTTTTGGAGGTCACCCAACCCCTGGATGGCCAAGTGATTTTCTTCAATTTTTCTTTTTAAATGGCAGACTCCCTGGCCTAAGGTATCCCTTTCCTGACCAAGAGCCTGCATTTGTGACGCCAGGTCGTCCTTCTGCCTTTGAAAGGCACCAGCTTTCTGGCGTTCTTCATCAAACTCTGCCTGGGTATTCAAGTCTTTCAAAATCAATTTATTGCTTTCCTCTTTCTCTCTGTCTAGTTGGATTTGCAGGGTGGCTACCTGCTCTGTGCATGCCCTGTTGAAATTGATCTGTTGCTCCAGCTTTTTCTGGCTGTGCAGTAAGGAGTCCAGACTGTCTTGGTGCTCCTTCTGCAAAGCCAGAATTCTGGTATCCTGGTCCGTCTTTTCCTGTTGCAGTATATCCATGTCCTCTTTTATTTTAATGATATACTGCCTACTATCATTTTCTGACTCCTGGCTCCTCTGCAGCCTCTGCTCAGAAGAGACCAGATCAGATTGGGCCTTTTCTAACGCCATCTGTTGCCTACTTACCAGATCTTGGCCTTCAGCACATTATGTCCTGCATGGCTCCCATATATAGATACAAATATGCCGCTATCCTAACCATCTTGTCGTGTTCATCTTTAGCTTTAGGAGCCATGTATAATTCACTCAGGGCCACATGTTATGGACCCTGATCTCTCCATGTATCTGACCCTGTTTCAGTGACCTGTTGCGCGATTGCCTGCAACCAGACTGTTTGGTCCTGATGAGTCCACTCACCTCTCACAAATAGCTTATGTAAGAAGTGCTCTCTGGCTATTTTCATATCTACCAAGGTCTTCATTTTGGAATTTGAGTTCCTTCCTGACTTACAGAAGTTTGTATTTTATTTTGCAAAGCAGACCGTTTCCTTATCGCGTTCCTTTGAGGGATGCTTTCACAGTGTAAAACAGCGTGGTGATCTAACCGGATATGTGTATCTGGTCAGTTGGCACACTGTATTAATCTACACAAGTGGTAAATCTAACCCAGAATATCCCGGCTCTGAGCCCCCACTTTTGTAAGCGATATTCAATCAACACTACAGCCAAGTCAATGCCTAGTCTGGGATGCTGAGGAAAACCCTTATTGATGTATTTTTATGTCCAGTTCAGTACTCTGGATGACAACCCTTGTATAACACCCCCCTCTTAGAATCCCCCTGACCCCACAGAGCCAAGAAGTAGGTTCGTTTTGCAAATTAAAAGGTTTATTTGAAAATTTAAACAATATATATATATATATACATCACACTTCTATAAATAAATTGATAATGGATATTTCACTTGTGAATATGAGCAGTAATCAGCAAGAGGTAACTTATGAATAGGAACAGAAGAATAAGGTGGGAAATAATGTTTTATATGGTTCAAGGAAACGCAATGATGAATGAAATGCAGTACAGAAAATAACTTGATATGGCTTCAACAAAAGAGAATGTAATCACTTTTCCTTGACAATTCATTCCCCCCCTATGCAATGTAAGAAATGGAAGGAGAGCACACAGTCTTCAAGAATCCCAACAAAATGCAATACAAAATGCAGTTCCCCCCCAGCAAGCTTAGAGGAAAACAGGTAGAGGTTTGAAACACAGGCCCAAAAATGCTTTGAATGTGATGACAATGAGTGAGAAATGTGCTAAAAATGCTTTTAATTCCCTCTAGATATTCAGGGTGAGTGAGAGATGCTTGTTGGTATTAGTTCAGGGTCACTTTAGCAATGCTCTATGAGTTATTACCAGGTTGCAAACTGATTATAACAAAGGAAAGAATGGAGCTGCTATTTTGACAAGTTGAGAAACTGAGCCAAATCGCAAATCGCGGTAAATTTTGCAAGTGCGTGAATCTCGATTGCGGTAAAAGTATAAGGAGTAGGTCCGTTGGAAAGCCTAGAATCACGGCATTAAAATGAAAGTTAAATTTCGTTCCTAGCCCAAACGGTTCAAGAGATACAGACGATTTAATAAAGGTAGATTTCCGGATTTAAAGTAAAACTCAAAATTGACAGGTGACAGTTGTGCAGCTTTACATATGACAGATGACACGATTTCTAGGAGGCTGTTCTAATTAGGTTAAAATAGTTTGGATTAGATTATTTTAACTAAGAGATTGGGTTCTGCACAGTTCTGGCGGATACTCACTCCTAATTTTCAAATGAATGGGCCTCGTCACGGTTCTGGTCAACTGGACTGGACTGGGCGGTTCTGCTCACAGCGTCTGGGTCAGCTCTGCTCTGCTGGTCTAGCCTCTCTGGATACGGCGGGTCAATCAGGCACTGGTTCTGCTCACAGCGGTTTGGGTCTCTGGTTCTCTGGTCTGGTCTCTGGCAATTGTTCTTGGCAAAAGAATTCAGACAGCTCGCCCTGCTGTGGAATAGTTTGCAAATGACTTCAAGGATGCTGAGGCCTGCTGAGAAGAGTTCTCAGTTTGTGGGTTTAGGACCTTGCTTTAAGTTCTGAAGTAAAGTTCTGGTCTTTGAAGATTGATGGATGTGAATTCTGAAGTCTCCCGGCAGAGCGTCCCGCAGAAAATGGAATTGAATCTCCCTACCTGTCCCAGCAGTCTCTTTTTATGTGTTTTGGAAGTGGGTGTGTGCGTGGCATAACTGAGCCTGCCCCTCTCTACTTGTCATTGGCCCAATTCTCCCCTCTCCCATGAATGGGGGAATTGGGTTGTGAGTCAGAGTGATGAGGTCTGTTTATGGGTCAGAGGATCCTCCCATGGTGAATTTGCCCACAAATCTATATTTGATTCAAATACATATTTCCCAGGTACACAAGTGGTTGACATTACATGTACATATGGCACCTTGCTTAAGGTAGTCTCTGTTCTGCCTCTGGCGTTTCTAGGAGCTTGCATTCAAAATTGGCAACTTATTTTCGATTTTAGTGGGTTGTGCAATATGGGATTTTCCATCAAAAATTATACAAAGGTACATTTCCCTTCCACATATATCCCAGTAACTTTCCATGTGTCTAGCTTAAACACATTGTCTACAATATTCATAATTAGTGGGGTTTTGCCCCAGAACATGGTACAAATTGGAGTTTGGACTCAAATCGTGAGGGCATTTTTCAAACTAAGACTCTCAAAGTTGTACATTCCTGTCATTTGGTTACAATAAGTTATCACTATTTCTATAAAATATATATTTGTTGCAATCCAACTCCCCAAAGTGTTTGAGTCCGCCTCCAGGAGTCTGGGTGGGTCAGTGATCACATGTCTCTCCTTGCTGGCAGAGGGCTCTTGACAGGAAACACTCAAAATTAACATACCCCATTCAACAGAAAGAGTCTTTTGTGTGGGCTCCAGCAGGCTGCCTGGAAGTCTCTCCTCAATCAATCAACAGGGTCATGTGATATCCTGCCTCCTGGTGTGGGAATCTCTGAGGTGTTAAGAGTTCTCAGCCTCTTGGCCTCTGGGAACAGCAGGTGGCTAAGATTTTCAATTAACCAACAAGCTTTGAAGTCCCTGCCCCTCTTGCAACTCCTAAATACAGTTTCCCTGTCAGAGTTTAGACCGCTAGCGCCACCTTGGGGAATTTGTCGGTATTGCATCCATTTTTGAGTTGTCTTGAATTACTGCATTTCAATAGAGTGGTCTTTTGCTTGATAGTATAGGGCCCTTGCTTAACATTGTTTTGATGGCATCCTTACAGTAGAGTGGTGATGTGGAACCCCCCACAAGAAGGTTGTATCTTTGGAGTGGTCTCGTGCCAACTGCGCAGTTCTCCTATTCTGGCGTGAATGTGGGCGGCGATAGCACATCCCCACATCCACCCAGTCTATTGATTTAGTTTGTTCTGGGATAGAATAATGGGCAGCGACAGCTCATCCCCACATCTACCCAGTCTATTGGTTCAACATGGGTCAAAACCCTTGACATACTATAGCACTGACTTGGTTTTTAAGATTACAATTCTGATTAGTCCTCATTGTACGACAGATAGTTGTGATTCTATCAACGGTGCAGAGGTGAGTATTATGCACTACTTTTTTCTCTTTACTATATTGCAGCAAGAAGAAAACAAGGTTTATAGAAAACTGCTGGCCCCATAATCCCAATCACCATGCTCCTCCCTCTTTGAATGTTCTCTAATCTCTAATTTGTATGTCTTACAAAGTCCTTCTACAATTTCTCTTTCACTTTTCTGCTTTTGATACTCCATTGGTCTGGAGAATGTGGGTGCATGAGCCCTAAGGGATTAAACCTGGGTCCTCCATGTGATCTAGCACCCCTGCGGTCGAATGGTCATACCCTTTTTGATCAACCCGGTTGTCCTCAAAGCCATGCTGGGGAATTCAACTAAAAGTGTGGTATATGTATTCCACGATAAAAGGGCTCCACAATTCCCCATACTTAGATGTGATAGTCTTGCACTCTTCTGTGTCCAAGCTCCCCTATCAATGATGCTCCCAAAAATCTCTTGGGTTGCTGGACTGAGAATCCATAAAATGCTCAGCCTACTGAGGGAGTTCTCACAACGTGATACATAGCAGCAACACCCTCATCTGGGTCTTATTCCAAGCCTTGAGTGACAGCAGCAACAACTGACTCCCCAAAGTGTATTGTCATAGAAGTCTAAGAGGCCTTACTGGTTGTTCTAGTATTTGACACGGTGTGTATATAAAGGTTGCCAGCCTGGACTGCCATCCTGCAGAACCTCAAGCTTTTTCAGGGCTCTGAAAGGGGAGTGTCTTCAAACCTTCTTATCCTTTCCAACAGACACCTTGCTATCAAAACCTAGAGAGAAAAAGCAAACACTGGGTGAGGAGCAGCACCTGAACGTTAGCATCCAGCACCACTAGTCCTTGCAGGACAAGTCGCTGGTGTTGATGATGGAGGTGCACAGGAGATGCTATCTGATGAAATATAGCACGTTTGATATGTCCACGCTACCGAGCCTATAAAATCCGAAGTTCGGACACTCTGCAGCAAAGTCCTCACAAGACAAATACAGTTTCTTGAGGGATGCAGGTGCGCAGGAGGCACTGCCTGACAAAATGTAGCACATTTGCTATGTCCATGCTACAGAGCCTATAAAATCCGAGGTTCAGGACCACTGCAGCAAAGCCCTCACAGGACAAGTCTGCAGTGTTGAGCGAAGCAGGTGTTTGGTGGCGAAGGGGTCTCTGGTGCAAACAGTGAGTGCGGGCGACTCACCCTCCTGTCTGCGACTGCCAGGTAAGAAGTTGTGGGGAGTTAACTTGCTCTGTGCTTCTTAGCCCCTTCCGCCCTTGGCTATGCTTGCGCAGAGCGTTCTAGCACACATGGTGCTCACAATCCTTGATTCTGTGTGCTTCATGCACCTTCCATACATGGCTATGCTCGTGCCTTCGCGGCCTTCGTCCACAAGGTTCCATCGCAAACCTTGATTGTGTGTGCTTTGCGCCCCTTCCATCCTCCTTTTGCGCCCTCTACACATCTCCTGCTCCCCTCCAGGCCCCCCTGCCATTTTTCCCCTCCCAGACCCTGTTGCTACACTGTGCCACTCTGTGCTTCTTCTTCTAGGCCCTCTTTTTGCTTGATTACACTGGTCCTGTATATGCTATTTTTGATTGCTGTTATTTGTACTGCCTACCTCCATTTGTTTTTCACCTTCCTCAAAGCCCTTTGATCATTATTTAGTTACCTAGACTGTGCTCTGCCTGGTTGTTCCCTGTTGTGTCCTTTTTCTTTCAGGTTCCCTCGTTATTGCTGTATATTTGTACTGCCTACTTCTCTATGTTTTTTCACTCTTCTCCTTAGATTTCCGTGATCATCGTTCTGTTTCTAGCCTCACTCTGCCTGGTGGTCCCCTGCTGTTTCCTTTTTCTTTCAGGTCCCCTCGTTCTTACTCTTACTGGTTTTGTTTTTCACATCTACTTGACTGCTCTTCTTCTTTGTTTCTTAGTCTCTTGGAGCCCATTATGTATTTTACTAATTTGTTCTTGTCTCGTTCGTGTCTCGTCTGCTTGCACCCTCCTCTTATGCCCATCCCTAGAGTGTCCCCCTTACCTTGTCCCACCACCCCTCACTTCCCCCTTCCCCTCCCTCTTCATCCTCTATGGTGCTCTCTGTTTCTCCTATCTTCTCTAATTGCTTCTCTATTGACTGTCCTGTACTTCTCACTAGGTCTGGTAGGAAGAAGTTCAAAAAGGACATCCTGGTCTCCAACCCAGGCCTCCCATTGCTGCGCTATCTCCAGACAGACCCTCACTGATACCCACTTTGTCGTTCTTTCGCCAGACCTATGGACTCCACATATGGTCACTGTACATTCTCCTTTTTCCTCTCGTGCATTAATGGTGGCCCTCGGTGGGAGGCCCTCCTGGTCCCCTTCCACTCCTCTAAGATCATCATTATTGTTTACCTAAATGACACTGTTTTGGTCCAAGGCCCGCAGGCCAACCTCCTCCTCTTTGATAGATGCTTCCCGTGCCTCATCAACTTCCCTTCCTCTCCTGCTGTTTCCCTTCTCCAGTTTCCTTGCCTCCTTCCTCTGCCACCTCTCTGGAGCCTTGATCCTCCTCCTTGGCTACCTTTCAAGGGTGGCAACCTTCTCCACATTGTCACTCTCAACTCTTGCTCAGCTGTCAAACACTCTTTGGACATCTGCCATCTCCTGGAAGAACTCGACCTTGATGTCCGTGGTCTTACCAAGCAATGGTTCACGGCCATATCTGCCATGAGTTTTGAAACTCTCCTCCCTGATGGCTACAAGATCCTCTCCATGCCCAGATCCAACTGTCTCAGTGGGGGTGTAGTCTTGATCTTCCCGGAGTGGATCCTTGCCTCTATCATTCCTATGCAGGCCTACTCCTCCTTTGAATGTCTGGTCTGCAGGTTCTCTCTCTCTCCTGGCCGCCTGATTAGGTAACCTCCTTCCTCTCCGAGTGGGCCACTTTGCAACCTCCTCAACTCTCTTTCTGTCTCTATTCTTACCTCCAGCCGAACTCACTCTGCAGGGTAGACTCTAGATGTTTTGATCTCCTCAGACCTCCCACATTCTAACCCTCTCACCACTACTCTCTCCTGGAGTGACCACATTCCCCTCTCCTCTCATCTCTCTCTCTCTACCCCTCAGGCCGAGCCAACCCTTACACTGCCCACCACATTCTCGGTCATCCGACCCATGCAACGTGTGTCAGTGGAGGTTTTCGCTGACAATTTACCTCCCCTGCCTGCACCTCTGGCTGACTCACATCCTGACACAGCCCTTTCCAACCTTCATTCTTCTATCTCTGAAACCTTTGATGAACTTGCCCCTGTCATGAGGATCCACTTGAAGCCCAAAGCCAAGTGCAACTCTTGGTATGACTCAGACCTCATCACTCTTAAATGAAAGTGTAGGATGGCTGAGAGGAAATGGTTGGTATCCTCTGACAAACTGGCCTGCAGCCTGCTTCAAAGGCAGTACCGACTCTCTGTCCACACTAAGAAGAGAGCTCACATCCAAGCCTCCTTCTCTGCGGTATCTAACAACTCAGCCAAACTCTTTAAAATCTGCAAGGAGCTGGCCAATCCTGCTGCAGTCTCTACCTTTCCTGTCCTCCCGTAAGCCCTCTGCTCGGCCTTGGCTACATATTTTATTTCAAAAACCCTGGACATCCTGTCCACCCTCTCTTCCTCTTCTCCTTCTTCCTCTACCTTCTCATCTACCTCTGGCCTCCGTGTGGCCACCTTTCCTCCTCCCTTCTCTTCCTTTTCATTGTTCGCCCCTGACAAGGTTTCTAGACAACTCGGATCTATCAAAGTTTGGTCAAAACAGGTTCTTACCTGTACATCCGAAACCATCAAGGACCACATTGACATCCTCGCTCCTCGCTCCGGCCTTGGCTGACTTTTGAAACCACTCTTTCGTCCCTGTAACCTTCCATTCCCGCCTGAATTACTCTCTTGTGCACCCTCTTCTCAAGAAACCCTCAGCCGACACCCCCTGTCCGGCTAACTATCACCCGATCTCCATTGCTCCTTTCCTGGGAAAACTCTTGGAAAAGCTGGCCATCTCGCAGCTTAATCTTAGCACTGAATCTGTTGGTTGTCTCCATGATCATCAGTGTGGCTTCAGAGCAGCAAGAAGCATGGAAACTGCTCTTCTGAACATACATGTAAACCTGCTCTCTGACTAACCACCCCTCTGTCCTCATCCTACTCAATCTCTCATCTGCTTTTGATACGGTCAACCATGTCATCCTGCTCAACTGGCTTCGTGATAACCTCGGTAGGACTAACCAGGCCCTGGCCTGGCTGACCTCTTGCCTCTCTGACCGACCATCCCAGGTCCAACTTGGGCCCTTCCTCTCCTCTATCTCACCCTCTTCTCATGGTGTTTACTGACGGGGCTAATCTTTCTCCCTTGCAGTTGAACCAATACCTGGATCCTCTCACCCATCGCATTGCTGCTCTCTGCTCCAACTTTCAGTGCTTTCCAGATGACACGCAGCTTGCTTTCAGGCTCCCCTCAGCTGCTTCTTCTCCCGGATTGTCTGTCTAAAATCCAGGAGTGGTGTGCCACCGATGATCTCTGCCTTAATGCCAGTGAGATTGAGATCCTCCTCATTGGCACACCTGCACCTTCCTTTCCTGTCACTCTCTGGCCACCCACTCTGGGCCCCCTTCCTGCTACCACCTGTGAGGCTAAGAACCTCGGGGTCATCTTCGACTCGACACTCTCCTTCTCTCCTCACATCTCTGATGTCTCTAAGAAGTCAACTTACCAGCTGCACTTCCTCAGAGGTATTCTTACTTTCCTCACCTTCCCTCAGAAGCTCACTGTCTCCAGAGCTCTGGTTCACTCTAGGCTGTACTACTGCAACAGTCTCTTTCTAAATGTGCCTGCCTCTTCTCTCCGTCCACTACAACTCATCCAGAACAGGACTGTGAGACTTGTCCTTGGCCTCAAGCCCAGGGATCGTATCTCTCCAGCCCTGAAATCTCTCCATTAGTCCCACTGTCTGCAAGGATCAAGACCCTCTGCATTGTCCACAAGGCCTTCTGGGGCCTGGGATTGCAATACCTCTGTCTACTCTAGCTTTTTGCTCCTCTGCCTCTAACTCCTTGAGGGTCAGTCGCTTCTCCAAACAACGAGTTGGGGGCAGATCCCTTTCTTCGACTGGCACCTCCCTCTGGAACAGCCTCTCTGTCTCTCTGAAACTTGAGTAGAACCATCTCTGTGTAACGCTCACCTGGTTCCCACGGGGGCGCTGGTCTCGTCTGGATTGCTGTGGCCTCTTCTAGCGTGATGCGCAGGACCCAGAACACCGATTGGACAGGACCTCCGAATGGTGCTTGTCTGGCCCGTAGGAATATCCTTCTGCAGATAAGAAAGGGGATTAACAGTCTGCAGAATAGTGTGCTAGCTCCCCCCTTTTCCCCTTCATTCCTCTCTAACTTCCTCCAAACCCCGGTTTAAGCTCACCTTATGGTTTGGAAGGATGAACTCTCCATCCTGCTTCTGGTGCAGGGGCGCGCGTTCGTCCAGTTACTTCACTGGTTTTCAGAATGGCGCTTGCAAAATCCACTTGACTTTCCTGAGCGATAAGCCGTAATTATGAAAGTTCAAAGTTCAAGTGAGGCCCCCTTTATGTTGTCTTTCTAACCTGTGATCTGTCCTTTATTTCAGGTGCAGAATGAACGCGATGCGTCGAGGGGTTAAACTGCCGAGGTGAGTAGTGATGAGGGCGATCCCTCTAAATGTCCTTATCATTCCCCAGAAATGTCTCTTATCCTTTCCCCATAGGGGCCGGGGTACGGTACCTGCCAACGGGGCGGTGCCGACCCGAAATGTGGAAGAAAAGCCGGTAAGTATTATGGCTGTTAATCAGGCTTTCATTCTGTGTTTCTTCTGCTCACCTTTTGTTTCTTCCTCTCTCCCCTAGGTGCAGAGATGTGGCGTCCGAGCTGACAGCCGCGATGGAGCCGGGAGATGTCTCGTGGACAGGTGAGTTAAGCGTGGTGCTGCAGCGAGCAACGCAATGCTTTTAAATGGAAGTCTTTCTTCAGGGATGCTGGCGATAAGATTCCGGATGCAGGTAAGAAGTTTGAAATAGTCCTTGGTTTTCACCTTTCTCTTCTCTTCCTTCCTTGCAGGTCTTCCAGGTTCGAGGCGGGCGTGGCTGGAGTCCAGGAGCAGGAGCAGACATGGTGAGCGTTAAGCTGCAGGAAGCAGAACAACGCGAAGCATGAGCTGCTGTCTGGGCGTAAACCTGCGATAAAAGTTGGCAAAACCAAGCATGCTTTGGACACCTTTCACCGAACTAGGTGATGGCCATTTGAGGATGGCATCCAATTTCCGTGAATCCATTTGGACCCCTTTAGGTGTCAGGATGAATCCGAGAAACTCAACCTCGGTGGTATGGAAAACACATTTTTCCAGCTTGGCAAACAGTTTGTGCTGGCGCAGTTTCTCTAGGACGGCCCTGACATGCTTTCTGTGATCAGATTCCGAAGAGGAGTACACAAGAATGTCATCGATATACACGACAACACAGACATCGATGAGTTCCCGAAGGACATCGTTCATGAAGAATTGGAAGGCTGCAGGCGCGTTGCACAACCCGAAAGGCATCACCTGGTATTCGAATATTCCATATTTTGTACGGAAGGCCGTTTTCCATTCGTCGCCTTCTTTTACTCGTACCAGATGATAAGCCCCCCGGAGATCTAACTTGGTGTATACGCAAGCGTCCTTCACCTGGTCAAGGAGTTCAGGGATCAGAGGCAGAGGGTAACAATTTTGAACAGTTATCTGGTTCAATGCGCGGTAATCGATACAAGTTCTAAGGTCGCCTTCTTTTTTAGGCACGAAGAACAAATCTGAGGATGCCGGGGACTTTGACGGGCGAATGAAACCATTGGCGAGGTATTGATCTAAATATTGTCTCAAATGCAGATTCTCTGGTTCAGTAAGGGCGTAAATCCTGCTACAAGGGGATTGTGCACCGGGCACCAGATCGATTTGGCAATCGTACGATCTGTGGGGAGGTAACGTGTTGGCCTGTTCCTTTTGGAAGACGTCCTGAAAGTCTTGGTACTCTGGAGGTAGTTGCACGGGGACAGAGGTTACTGATGCTAGATTAATCTTTGGATTTTCTGGGTAGCAGGTTTGTGCACAATCCGGGAAGGTTATTCTCTTCTCTCGCCAATCAATTCGAGGATTATGTGTCTCTAACCAAGGGATTCCGAGAATAAGCTGAAACTGTGGAGCCTTGATTACATCAAACACAACTGCCTCCAGATGGCCATCCGCACTTACAAGTGTCACCTCAGCTGTGGAATGTGTTACCGGTCTAGAGGCAATTTCAGTTCCATCTACTGTGGTGATGACATCTTTGTTGGTTTTAGGACGCAGAGGGAGGTTTATCCTAGAGACCAATTCTCGATCCACATAGTTTCCTATAGCCTCGCTATCGATGTATGCCTTTATAGCATGCAACTTTTTAGGCTGTTCCGGATCTACGAGGACCATTGGCACAATGAAATGCGAGGTCTGAGAGTTAGTTTTCAAGCTCGGCAAGCGGACCCCTACGCTTGCCGGGCGTGGTCGTTTCCCGATACAGAGTTTCCATGGATTTTATCAGCGGCTCCTACCACCTTCTTGGGCGGCTTAACCGGGTAATCTCGTAGAAAGTGTCCAGAGGACCCACAATAAAGGCATAATTGCATCTGTCGTCTTCTTTCCCGTTCTTTTTGAGTTAGGGGTCCTTTAACCCCTCCGATTTGCATAGGCTCTGAGCCATCAGCCCCCTTGGGGTTAGCGTGGGTCTTGGCCAACACCCGGGTTTCAAACTTGGACCGATCTGCTTTTCTGTTTTGCAGCCTGTGATCCAATTTGACCACTAAGTCTATATATTCAGTGCATTCTTGGGGCGGATTTACAACTTGTGCCAGGACATCTTTAAGTTCTCCGTGGAGACCTCGATAGAATAACGTGATTCTTTTATCCTCTGGCCAACCAGTTTCCACAATTAGTCTATTGAAGGTTGCAATGTAGGATAGAAGGTCTTGATTGCCCTGTCGCAGAGCTAGAAGTTCGTCATCCAGAGCCTGTCCCTGGGAGTGTCGAGCAAATAACCTTTCCATGCTTGTTTGAAATCCTTGAAAATCACGAAGAATCGGGTCATCTTGAGTTACCAGTGGGACTGACCAATCGGCAGCACAGCCGCTGAGATATGACAACACAAAGGCTACCTTGGTCTGATCATTAGGGAAGGCCCCAGGTCTGCATAGGAAGTGCAAACGACACTGATTCATGAATACGGCGAATCATTTGGGGTCCCCAGCAAAGCTTTCAGGTGAGGCCAGCGGCATGTTTCCAGGTAGATTAATCTGCACCGGGTTACTGGAAACCACAGGAGCGGGGTTCCCCCCGGAACCGGGTAAAGGAGTTTGTTCAGCTTGACCTTGCAAAAGCTGTCTAGCCAGGTCATCAGCTCTATCCCTCCTGAGGGCACTAGTCTCTTGACGAGCAGCGTGTACTTCGGCCCGTAATTCCCCCAGTAATTGGGCCAACTGGTCAGTTTCGGGAGTTTCCATAGCGCCTGGGTGGGAATTTGTAGGAAGGCTTCGCGTTCTGTAACGCTCACCTGGTTCCCACGGGGGCGCTGGTCTAGTCTGGATTGCTGTGGCCTCTTCTAGCGTGATGCGCAGGTCCCGGAACACTGATTGGACAGGACCTCCAAATGGTGCTTGCCTGGCCCGTAGGAATATCCTTCTGCAGATGAGAAAAGGGATTAACAGTCTGCAGAATAGTGTGCTAGCTCCCCCCTTTCCCCCTTCGTTCCTGTCTAACTTCCTCCAAACCCCTGTTTAAGCTCACCTTATGGTTTGGAAGGATGAACTCTCCATCCTGCTTCTGGTGCAGGGGCGCGCGTTCGTCCAGTTACTTCACTGGTTTTCAGAATGGCGCTGGCAAAATCCACTTGACTTTCCTGAGCGATGCGCCGTAATTATGAAAGTTCAAAGTTCAAGTGAGGCCCCCTTTATGTTGTCTTTCTAACCTGTGATCTGTCCTTTATTTCAGGTGCAGAATGAAGGCGATGCGTCGAGGGGTTAAACTGCCGAGGTGAGTAGTGATGAGGGCGATCCCTCTTAATGTCCTTATCATTCCCCAGAAATGTCTCTTGTCCTTTCCCCATAGGGGCCGGGGTACGGTACCTGCCAACGGGGCGGCGCCGACCCGAAATGTGGAAGAAAAGCCGGTAAGTATTATGACTGTTAATCAGGCTTTCCTTCTGTGTTCCTTCTGCTCACCTTTTGCTTCTTCCTCTCTCCCCTAGGTGCAGAGATGTGGCGTCCGATGCTGACAGCCGCGATGGAGCCGGGAGATGTCTCGAGGACAGGTGAGTGAAGCGTGGCGCTGCAGCGAGCAACGGGATGCTTTTAAATGGAAGTCTTTCTTCAGGGATGCTGGCGAGAAGATTCCGGATGCAGGTAAGAAGTTTTAAATAGTCCTTGGTTTTCACCTTTCTCTTCTCTTCCTTCCTTGCAGGTCTTCCAGGTTCGAGGCGGGCGTGGCTGGAGTCCAGGAGCAGGAGCAGACACGGTGAACATTAAGCTGCAGGAAACAGAACAACGCGAAGCATGAGCTGCTATCTGGGCGTGGCTTAAATAGCCTCCAAAGAAGTCCCAGGTATGTATCCTTCCCCAACTAGGTATGTATCCTTCCCTGGCCACGCCCGAGTGAAAAAATAGTCCCTATGAAAAAATAGTCCCTTTCAGGTCTCAGGGAGGCCTGAAGTGTGCAGCATGGTCTGCATCAGGTAAGTGCACAAAACACCTCCCTTTATGAGCCTGGCGCATATGGCGCCAGGACTGATATCCAACATGAGCCTGGCGCCAAAGGCGCCAGGACTGAGTCCAAAGAGCCCCTATAAGGGGCCGCTGGGCTTTTACCCAAGGGCATGATGCCTGCTTCCGGGGGTGTTGGGCCTGGCCTGGTGCTCCGGGGGTAGGCATCATGACACTCTGGTTCAGAAGCACCTCAAGATCTTCCTCTTTGCTTATGTTCTGCCTTCTCTATCCCTCTCCCCTGCTGATCTCCTGGCTGATAATGCACTGTTAACATGGCAAACCTCTGAACTCTGGCCCAGGTCCCTGCCCACCCATTTGCACACCTGCACTGCCACCTGGCATCCCTTGCACTTGTGGTCTGTATCTATAACCCTACAGTCCCCTTTCATGTACCTATTGACACCTATTGTCTGCACTTCTAGCACTTTCACTTGCCACCTGTTAGCTGCACTACATGTACTGATTAGTTGCCCATTCTTCCACCCGCCATCACGTATTCCCTCCCCGCCCCCTGCACTTGCGCAATCTCACTAGGCCTAGTAAGATTGTTGTTTTTGTCCTCCCTCTGTTTCCCCTCCCTTTCCTCGTCGCACCTTGAAACATCTGTGTATAGGCGCGTTATAAATGCTATATCATATCATATAAATGTGAGATAATTTCCTCCAAACAGGATGTGCAAGAAACAGAGGAGAATAAGTATGAGTTTGTTAATTGAATTGTGGGTCATTGTTTCGCTATTTCTAAATATTAGTCGCTAGCAATGACTAAATCACAAAAATAATGAATATTCAGACTTGTCCATAACGATTCCAAAGTTTACTTTTCACTGCTGTACTGAGGATGAAGTCCTGGATATCGTTAAGAACATGAAGTCTACCTCATGTATGGTGGACCCTTGCCTCGCTGACATTCTGAAAGGCTCTCAAGATGCTCTGATCCTGTGAATCACAAAAATGATTAACCTATCCTTTGAAGCGGTACTGTATCAAACATCCTTAAGGATGTTTGGGTCAAACCCCTGTTGAAAAAGATTACTCTGGATCCCGCATCTCCAAAGAATTACTGGCCCATCACTAATGTTCTCTATCTGCTGAAGATCTTTGAGTTTCATACTTACAGATCCAGAACTTTATAGAGGAAAATAATGTACTAAATAGCCACCAGTCAGGCTTCAGATCCCACCATGGCACGGAAACCGCTCTTCTAGACCTCATATCCAATATCACAGCAGTTATCGAAATAATTCATCCAGTGCTTCTATTATTGTTAGAACCATCATCAGCATTCAATATTATTGACCACAATCATCTACATAACAGACTGCTAACTGTGGCAAACTGCTCAGAAAATGCCACTAATTGGCTGCCCTCCTTCTTTGGTACCAGGACATCTAGAGTGGCCGTGCTGGTAGCCTGGGATAATCCCATAGATCTGCCCTGCGGTGTTCCGCAGGGATCATGTCTTTCACCCCTATTATTCAATATCTATATAGACCCTTCATTGAACTTCTGGACAATCTGGGTGTCCAATTTGCAAATTTTGCAGATGACACCCATATCCTCTTTGAATTATCTGAAGAATACTCTAAGGACACTGATACAGTAAATCTAGTTCATCATAAAATTCAGATCTGGATGGCTGAAAACTCCCTTGGACTTAATAACTCTAAGACTGATCTTCTTATCATGGCATTGGTTCCTCGCCTGTCCGTAATTCAGTTGATGCTGAATTATCCTTGTAGAGACATGTCTCACAGCTACGTTCTTCATTTGGTCACATAATCAAGCTGCTTCACATGATTAAGCCCTATTTGTCTATTGCTAATAGAGAATTTTTGGCATCTTCGCTTGTGAACTCAAGGTTAGACTAATGTAATAGTCTTCTATTGGGCACCTCATAAGCCAATCTCATCTTGCTTCCAGACCACTCAAAACGGGCTGTGAGAGCAGTCTTCGGTCTTTCAAGGCACGATCATGTAACTGTTTTTAGGAAGAAACTGCACTGGATCCCAGATAGGCAGAGAATAAGGCCTAAGATATTGTCTCTTGCCTTTAAATGCCAAAATAAGCGAGCACCTCTCTATCCAGGAGACTATCATCGAAATCCCATTGTTGCGAGCTGCGTTCCTCTGATATCCCTCAGCTAACTGAACCGCACTTTCGTCTGAAAACATTTGGAGAAACTACCTTTCACTTCCATGCTGCGCGGGAATGGAATGGCCTTCCACCTTCCATTAAAACATCTAATACTCTAATCATTTTTAAGAAAAGTATAACAATTCTTAACCTGGATGATTAACCGCTTCCTGTTGACTGATCTCTCTGCACTTTCACTGCTCTGCTTTCCTCTCGCTTGCTGCGCTCTGAGGTCGTCGTGCATGTAGCATGTGACTCAAAAATTAAAATAAATAAATAAAAATAAATAAATAAATACATAACAAACCCCTGACGCTATGCCTGGCACACACACTAAAAAAAATGAGTCAATGTACTGCAGTTTTACACCTGGGTCGCTACAACCAACTGAACTACTAGAGCGTAGTGGGAAAAACATTAAACCAAATATGCATACTCCCAACAGGAAACTGTCAATCTTACCACAGAACAGGAGCCTTGATAAGGTCCCTTAGTTTTGCATGAAGCGGAGCAGCAATAAAAGAGGAAGAGAAGCTGACTGCAGGAGGATTTTGTAGGACATGTTGAATGGAAATTGGAGCACATAGAAAGAGGGTGGAGCATTATCTATATGAGTAGGGCAGCAGTAGTTTTCTATAAAAGCTGTGCTTCTTGCTGCTATGTATTTAAGAGAAAAGAGATGTGCATAATAGGATCTTCCATGTTATGCCTTAGAATATAGAGTTACCCTTAATGTAGTTGTCACAAGGGTTGACCAGGTTCCCAATGAGACACCATGTAACAGTACCCATTATCAGTTCTTGGTGCCCATTATTAGTACAAACACAGTAATGGTACGTTTAGTAGTTGCATACATCTTAACAAAGCATGGGAGGGCATATGAAACACTTTCTACCTCAACAGTTATCGTTTAATCTATTAAACGTTATTAAATACACATTTAATTATTAGCATACTTTGCTATGTGGGTGTCCTTCTCCCACCGTCTGCGAAGTGAGGACGTGCTGCCACCGCAACCTCATGGGCATTTACTCTGTTAAACTACAGTATAAGAATGGAAATTAAGTAATGGGGTTGGCACAATCAGTAGTTGCTTATTCCCTTTTCTTCCAAATAAATGTAGCTGATATCAGTTTCATGAGTCTGGGAGCAGGGGAGTTGCTAGGTCTGGAAAAGACCCGGGGCTAAGCTGATGTCAGAACTGTTGGGACTGGGGCCTAGCTAGTCTTTTAGCTGTAGCTCCTGAGATTCTATCTGGGGCTACAACCAAAAGATCAGGGGCTATAGCCCCCTTAGCCCCCCCCTAGCAACGCCCCTGTCTGGGAGTTTCGCCTCTCGCAAAGTGAATACGAAATTCAGTGTCAGGCAGTTGCTGGAGTCCATGGACAGGAGCATCCAAGAGACTGAAAATGAATCCTTTCGACAGGAAGTTATTTGAGTCCTAGTGGACCAACCTCTAATAGGGTGCCAAGTGGCCAGTCTAAACCAAACAAGGACATGTAATAGAGCAAATGCGATTTGCTAATAGAACATCTGTCGAGGCCATAAGGAAATCATGTGAAAAACAATAAGAAGATCAGCAGAGGCTCAAGCGAAAAACTTGGCTGGAGCCAATCACAAGTTCAGGAAGGTCAAGGAGGGGCTGAAGCCCAAGGTGCAACAAAGAGGACCACATCAACAAACATGAAAAGGAATCAGATCACTTCCTGGGTTATCCATCACCAGACAGTACGAGTCAGAGTAAAGGTTTGCTCTGCTGAAAACTCCTCAAAGAACCGTTGATCCCTCGTTGTCATATAGAAAACTATGGTCGATGATACTCAAGTCAGAGTAAGGCTTCCTGTGTCAGCGCTCATGAACATTCAAGCTCTTTCAGGACTAAGATAAGATTCCTATTTCGAGCAGTTATTATTTGCATACTGAATGAACTGTACAAGCCCTGGCTCAAGTCATTATCTCACTTTTGCTTTTTTACTGGCAGGCTTCGGCTTGCCAGCGGTACTTGTCATTGGTAGTTGCGATTGAGAGTTATACTATTGCCAGCACTTGCCTTCGGACCCCCTTTCCCAGACCATGCCAACTTGATCCTCCCCGTCCACCACACTCATCCTCCCTGCCCCCTCCTTCCCTGGCACTTGCTGCCATTGGCCCTGCCAGCACTTGCCTGCCTCCACCCTTAGGGGCACCCCTCTCCTTCACTTCTCCCGCTACCCCTTTGCCCCCTTTCACTAACCACCTTGTCATGCACGTGCATGTTAGCATTGTCAGAAGGCCAATATAACCGTTTTTGTTCTTCTAATTTCCATGCTCCCCCCACACCCCATCTTTTCTTGTGGCACCTAGAAACACTTGCGTATAGGCGCCATACATATGTCCAATAAATAAATATTGATCTGCGTGAGGCCTCTTCTGCCTGTTGATGAAACCCTTTGTTCCACTGACTGATCTCTTTATTTTTGCAATGTATATAGAGCGGCCAACCCTAAGGCCTCTCTGCTTGGTCTATTTCTTTTTCACACCGTCAGTATGCCTAAAGAGAAACTATTGCAGCTCTCCACTCAACAAAGCAACTCTATATAGAAACTTGACCTAACCGAACACCTGGTGACATGTGTGGGTGTGTTAATGTGTAGCTTAGCTTCTACAGGCTTCACGCGAAATGGTTAGGCCTTCTTTCTACCAATGGGGAGCACTCTGTGCGATTTGGTCTGTGATATCACCACTACCAATGCGTTTTTGAATTGATGTTGTGCTTTTTTTGTATTGTATTTTATTTTGGTGCATGAATGTTTGCCATTGACAAATGAAACAACAGTATGCCATAAGAAACATAGGTGTGAAGTGTATATGAAGCGTATATGCGCTTTAGGCAGGCATTTTCCTTATGGCCCAGTGGCCATCGGGATCTGTGCTTTAATGTCTGATAGTCGACGACTGATTTAGTTGTTTAAGCAATCTAGACTCTCTAATTTTTAGACCACTTGATATTCAGCGTCACCTTTTTAGTTCCTTCTGAACTAGCAGACTCACTTTTTAATTGTTTCAGAATTACAATAGCATACTTGGGCAGTCTTTTCTTATTTCTTTCTTTTGAATTTTGTTTTGGGTGATACATCAGCCATACATGGAAAAACAAATATATATATATATATTGTGTAGGCAATGTGGGGTCCGAAGACAACCTACACTTGGGCTCACCTGGAGAACCTGTAACCTTTTCATACAATGGCGGATCTTTGAGAATTGCATGCTATCGACAATTATTTTGTTGCTTTTCTAACAAAAGGAAATATGTGGTCAAAGGTTAACCCAAAAACAGAAAGGTAGCTCTCTTTCATCTCCCATGTCAAATTTTGTTTTGCTTTAAAGTGGTGCACCCCACTGATATGGGGAGGTGGACCTACATCAGTGTGTGCAGTACAGCCATTGGACATTTGCAAGGAGTTCACAGGTTTACACCTGGGTCTGCCAGGATGAAATACTTTAATAGTCATTGATTTATGCAATAATTAAATTGCAGACTTATATGTGCCTTGCAAAGTATTACTCCTACCTTTCTACCTCTTTTAAATGGCACTGTTTCAGAGACAAACTTACAGGTATTCATTGTACACTGAATTTCGCCAGTCTCTTCACTCTACACTACTTTTCTGTACTGGCTATACATTATCTGCTCTACCTGCAATGCCTAAAAGCATCAGCTCAGAGATGAACACCAAACAGATGGGTGCAGGGGGAATGGTTGGCACTGATGCCTCAATTACAGAAATCCAGCAATTGCTTGTTAATCTGGACATTTCCTTAATGCAGTCTGCCATTTACTACCACACCAGTGCAAAACCACAACAGCAGAAGATAATAATTAAGCATGAGAACCCATATGTACTATACCGTACTGAATGTGAGGGTGTTGGACTCAGTCTTTTCTGGACCGAAACATTTCAAAAAGGCTTAGCTGAACTAAAGGTGTACATTACTGTATACACAGAGTAGGAGGTGGGGGCCACCTTACAAGAAAACCATCAACACTCTGTCTTGTTTGTGCTTGCCTTCAGATGTCTGTGTTTGAATTTTGAAAACTATCAAAGTGACAATTTATTTGCCCAATGGCTAGTATTACATTCTTGGCCTAGTCATTAAATTTGCTTGCTTCCTTACCAAAGCAGGTCAAATATTGCGGGATCAGTGGTACATAACGTCCTGTCCCATCAGGATTCCACAGCATTATAGGTGTTGCTGCACTTTCAGAAGAGAAATGCAGCCTGCTAAAACAGCTGGTTTATAAAGCATTAAGCCCTCCCCTGTTTCTCTTTCAGCCATTCCAATGATAGTAGTTGCTGATAATGTAATCTTTTGAAACTAATCATCATGTTTGCAGTTCACTTTTGCATTAAAGCCCACTTGCTTATATAGACCACACACATATGTGGTCTAAACGTGGTTGTAAACGTATTGTATATATTTCTGTGATTCCCTGACATCACATGTCTACAGCATTGTAACCGTAGCTGTACCAATATGTCCAATCTTGAACCTGTAACCTAAGCTGAACAACCCTCTTGCTGCCTTCGCGCCCGAATACTCCTGGGTCTGGTGCGCTATATAAATAATAAAACAAACAAACATATACACTGGCATGTTTTTAAACTTTGCCAAACAGTACAGTTTATCAGATCTTATTTATTTATTTTGCCTTTTTATAGCGCTCACACAGCCCGCGGGCATCAAGACGCTGTTACAGGAATTGTTTTTTTTTTGTTTGTTGCATAATTGTTTCTTTTTTTCTTTCCTAGTTATGTATTTATAAACGCTTAAATACCCAGAGGTTTCCAAGCAAGGACCCGGGGATCGAACCTGTGTTGCTTCGTGTCGTCTTGCTTCCAAGGCGAGCATGTTGCTGCTGAGCTATCCTCCCATGAAAAACATGTTCGACTATCAGCTTGTCTCAATGAAGCATTTGCACTGGTTTGGTGTTTTAGTTATATTTGCTTGAATATCTGTGTTTTTTGTTTGCACAAGAATCTTCAGATGAAGACATGTTTACAACCCATGCTATGCCTGTTTTGCAGTATGCAAGTACATCTTTTACATTTGATTCTTATTTTCAACAATTACCAATTCATCTGTTTTAAGCTGCTGGACTCTCTATCTCTATATTTCTATAATAATTAATATAAAAAGGATATGCGCTCATTATGGCCGAGAACAGAGAGCCTTTACTTTTAAAAGAAATGTATAAACAAGGTAAGTTAGAAGTGAAATCTTTTGTTCAGTGTATCTCTTCTGTTTTGCACATTAAAAAACATGCATTTTGAATGTGCTTTGCTTTTGTGGCATGCAGTTGAAACTCGTTTTCCCTATATGTATTCTGAAATGTTAAAACATGTTCTGTATATTTTCAATAGTGCTAGACAAACGTTCTGGAGTTAGAGCTGTTCGAATGATAGGCATACAGGGCAATTTATGACATTGTGGTTGGATGTATCAAATGAATATGTGCAGAAATAATAAATAGTGCCAGACCTGCAATGAGGCCCATTGCTTCTCAGCAAGCATTAATTTAGCTTCAGTCATGGTACGTTTAGTAGTTGCATACATCTTAACAAAACACAGTCCATTGAAAATCAACATGAAACATAGGGTGCAGTGGCAAGGCAAAGTACCATTGATGGATGGTTTAAATACTGCTGCGTACCATTCCTGACAGCAGTCTTGTGTGAATGAGTGGGGAGGGTGAGTTAAGTAGTTAAAGGTGTGCTCCCACCTGTTGGGGAAGGGGTTGGTTCAGTGAGATGGGTGTCATCAGAAGACGGGGGAGGAGGCAGGTCACTATTTTCCCCTACTCTTAAGAGTTTTCTCCAAAATGCAATTATTACAGTGACACTGGGAACACAGTGAACAGTTTTAATTGTATCCTGTAGAACTTTAAAACAGATGCTAAAGTAACTTACACTGTATTTTTTTTCTATAGCAGGCGACCCAAGCTTTTTAGACACGTTCCCATGAATGGAGCACCATGTTTAGTTCAGTCTAAAAAAAAGTTATTAAAAACATAGTCTCTTTGCCCTATTTGTGTGTGCAGCCTGGACAAGACTGACAGTAGTTTCAACACTTGCATGGGGAATCAAACTGTAATTGCCCAGCCACACATAAATGAGGGTTTCTCACGCTTGTGTCATATGCACAAGCTTGCCACCATAACGAGACTTTGAGGCCTCTGAAAATCGGTTGCTTTGAAAGTACTTCCATTTCACTTGCTTCTCACAATTGTTAAAAGTGCTCAACAATAAACAAACACAACAGCAACTTGCAGTATGATTTGCAGCCTTTACAACATATGACAAAATAACTTTGGTGGCGCCAATTGGAACTGGTGTCCAGTTGATTGAGGGTTTCAACCAGTTGATGAGAGGAGCACCAGGTTTGAACCCTCATTCCCACTATTATGTGTACAGCAGGCAAGCGCTCAACCTGCATCATCTATGTAAAAATGATATATAGGTCCTTGAAAGGACATTTAGGTTCACTCTCCTCCTCTTCAAAGTGAGTTTGTTTCCAAGGCCAGGCCCTACAGATGCAGCTGTTTCAAGAGCCGCTGACTGACTATGTACTAACTAGCATCAACATGAAATACATTGGCCCTCATTACGTGGTTGGAGGTAGCCTTGCCGGTTTTACCAGCAAGGCTGCCTCCAAACTCGCATCCGGGTCCGGCACCCGCGAATGTGCAATTACTGGGCTATTCTGGCCCAGCTGGACCTGGTAATTGCCCTTTGCCGGGTGCCGGGCCCGGTACATCCCCATTCCCATTTGAGCCGCAGAGTTCTCAATGGGAATGGGGAGGGTAGTAGCACCGGTACCGTCAATAATGGTACCGGTGCTACGATCATGTTCTGCTCGCTGGTGCCGATACGTCCACCAAGTCAGACATGGTGGCTGCAAGGGCACCCGTGAGCAGGACTCCTAGTATGGCGGTATGTTAGCAATGGTGCCGGTAGCAATACCGGCGCCGTTGTTGTATTACCACCATACTTGTAATGAGGCTGTCCCTGAGTGCTGTGCCCGTCATGGATTGGAAATAAATTGGGGACAAAATAGTGTTGAGATACGTTGATTATAATGTGGATTCATCCAAAATGAAAGGGTGCTCAATTACTGTATTGGTCATGCTCAACCCTATGCCAAGCTATAACTCAGTGCAAGTTTCTGATATACTTTGACTCAATTCTAAACGGTATCTCAGCAATTTGCTGTATTGAACGTATGCTAAAATGTTTCACAATCCTATACTCCACTTTATTTCAGCCCTATGTCGTACTGAGACGTGGTTGCATAGTACAGTCCACGGACTCTGGATGTGTGAACCATGTTTGCACTTTAATGCAGTGTTGTTTCACGTAGCTATTTTCAATGATATCGTGTGCCTAATGTCATTAGCAGGCTGCAGTGTGTCTTTGTATTATGCTCTATTTCATTTTAGTTTTCTGCGTTCTTTATCTCAGTTCTATGATACATTGATTTTCGGTCCTATCTTGTGCTTGAGTTTTGCTGTTTGCTACAGGCAATCTCAGCTGTACTCTGCACTATATGTCGTGTTATGGTGTATTGTATCTCCACTCTGGCATACGGGTTCTCAGCACATTGCTGCACTGCATGCCACCTCTGTACTGCACTATGACAGTAGAGGGAGCCTAACTAGCAACATCCCTTCTAGGTGCCAGCATGTGGGCAGGCCCCCTACCAGCCCCTCCTTATCTCCTGAATGCATGGCGGCTCCTTTGACACAGTGAGGAGCTGTGGAACTGTGGCAAGGAGCAGAGCAGCAACAGGACATCGGCAGGTTGAGGACTGTGCCTGTCCCGCCAGCGAGACACAAGTTGAGTAGAGTGGAACAGTAGTTGTGAGAGATAGGAGTAGTAGAGAGGCAGTAGTAGTGAGAGGGAGTAAGGGAATAGAAATAGTGGTGGGGTAGTGGTAGCAGAGGAGTCATAGGAGCAAGGAGGTAGTGTAGGAGGAAGGAGGGAGGAAAACATAACAGAGGTAGTTGGAGGTATTGACGATAGTGAGTGGAGGAACACAGAAGTAGAACGAGTGTTAACATCAAAGGGTGGAGTTTGGGAGGCAGTGTGTGAGATCGGAGGGACAGTGGTATGGCTTGAGGAGCACATTTGGGGCCTAGTGTAGTGAGTGTAGTGAAAGGACCGGTAAAACGGTGCATGAGAGACGAGAGAGTGCTACCGAGGGATGCCGAGGGAAAGAAGGCACCAACCCTAACGACTCCTTTAGAACACTAATCAGGCTAATTTAGGGACATAGGGAAGGCCCCCCGGGGAGCCAGATAGCTAGCGACTTAGGAAAACCACATATAGATTTAGGAAGAATGACTTACAGATAAGTGTCACCGTTGGTGAGCTACTATCATCTCCATTAAGAATGCCTGGTCTACGGAGTGGGTAAACCAGTGGGAATCAGAAAGAGAGGGATGGCCCTATCGCCAAACTTCCCAAAGAAATGGTACACCATAAAGACTTTTAGAATTTACAGTCATACTATGTGCCTGATTTTGAGAATAAACACTCCTGGACTTGTCTCAGGAGTCGGCAAGGTTATTTGTAGTGGACACCCCATCACAACTGTGAATAAGCATTGTGTTGCCCTGAAACAAAATCATGTGATGCACTGCTTCTTCCCTCTTCTCTATGCAATGTATCATTTGTATGCATTGTGCAATGTCGCATTGTTATTAAGCGATGTTTCAAATACTTCTGCTGTGCGGCATCTTACCTGTGAGGACGTCCACATGCCCGGGTTGGACTCACTAGCCTTTTGAATTTCTGTTTCCTAATCTTCCATTGAGGCCTGAGGCCTGTGTTTTCCCTCAGAAAACTGTGCTTCTGATTACATGTAATGCAACCCTACCCCAATTCTACAAGCATTTTTTAAACAAAGACGTTATAGTGTTATACAGGCATGGATGACTTAACATATAGATTTTCATTTTTGAAAGCATGTCTTAATGGAAAACAAGATCAATTCAAGGGTGCATTGCCAACGTTTTAGAACACCAGGTAAGAATGTGGGCCACAACTCTTCCACAGTGCCCCTGTGACATGCTGTAAAACATACTGTATTCAGTGATGACAAAAAAATAACCTTCCAAATATGAAATAAAAATGGCAATGCCAGTAAATGACTGTGATGAATTTCAATTTGGCAAGGGTGTGAAAACCCTTTTTTAAATTAAATAATACATGTATGCAGGTAATTCCATCGCTAAAAGGGTAATCTACTGATCAGATTCCCCTTTAATAAGCTTCTGCCAAAGGCATAGTGTGCATCTCTGCTGCTGCTGCTGCATCAGTATCATGATTTGCAGCACCTGCTCTAAGCCGATATAGAGTTCACAGCTGCAGTGACAGCCACGTTTCTCCATCCCAGGGGCTGCTTTTAAGATATGCCCACCTATACCAGAATCTATTATGATCATAAGGAGCCCAAACTGGTGGCAGGTTAAACTCTAACTATTAGATATGCCTAGGTTAAAACGTGATGTATTTCACTACTCATGGTCATTACAACCACATCAATTTGATATCACGAGTGCCAGCTCCTGTGCGCCAAGATCAGCTTTGGAAGGTGATGATTAATCTGGTCAGACAGGCTGAGCCTGCTAAATGACAAGAACCTGAATGGCTAGGACGCTTCTTTGATCAATTCCAGTCGTGATTGAAGCGTGTTCAACACCGTTAAACACCGGTCAAGCCAGCAGGTCCCTCTGGAGCTGACTCTGGAATTCTTTGTGCTACGAAACGCAAGTTCGCCCATGTGGGAACCAGTTTGTTGCCACAACTTGCCAGCTGAAGCATGTCATTGCCTCATCTTGAACCAAGTACTGCTGCCAGTGCATTTGATCAAACAGCTTTCAAACTGCCACCTGCTTCATTGCTGCCACCATTGTAAGTCGATTGAACCTGGTGTCCCTTGAAAATGGAATTCAAGCTTCAACATCGAACCAACTCTTCGGCCTATCCAGGTACCAGCTCGCTGCTGTCGAATCTGGTGACTCCCTGATTCACTTCACTGGAGTAATGATTCAAACCACAGCTACCTTCCCGTTTGGCCCCGGGTCAACAATAGCTTGCAACTGTTTCACCACACCTGTCGCACCGTCGTGCCAAACCAAACCTTCAAACTGCACCCAGAAGACTGGCACAATGTCCTTCAGCTGCCACACCACCTGAAATTGATTTATTGACTGATATCTGCCTCCTATGTAGAACATTCTTGGGGCCTAGAGACTGGACAGGTCGCTTTATCCCCCTTTTGCAAACTCCAGACATATCATTTTGAACATTGTGATCTTTTAATTACCTTTTCTCCACTGTGTCATAACCCAAAGTGCTGCATCTGATTATCTTTGCATATTCTGTGTTCCTTTTACAGGGGTGCGATTTTACAGTGCACTACTCTGCATTCAACCTTATGTTGTAAGGTAGCCACCTTCTGCATTTAGCCTAATTGTGTAAGGTAGCCATACTGTATTTCACCTTATTGTGCATGGTAGCGTTCCACATTTACCTTAATTGTGTATGGTAGTGTGATGAACCCTACAGACTCTTCACTAATTCTCTGCCTAAAGTCTCCTCCCAGGTGTCCAGGGAAAGGCAGACACTTTCTCATCCTGACCTTGGTGGTGGAGTTCTGTGTCAGCATCACTGGGGAGGAGAAAAGGCTCAAGGAATGAGAGGCCTCTGGGACATGAGAAACAGTATTTGTCGTACTCTATAGAGGATGACGGCATAATGCCAAAGTGTGTAATGGCGTGTTGCAAAAAAACATCTGGCTTTGTCACAAAATACACATGTAAACAGGGGTAAAACACTCATGAACTCCGAGGCTTAAAAGAAGTACAAGTCAGTTCAAAGTCCCAGGGACTTGTAACGCTAAAGACCTCTGTGTTACATAGATTGCCTTTCCCTGATCAATCAGGTTTAGTGACTAATCCTTATGATATTCCTTTAAACAGTGTTATAAAGAACACATTTTGGGCAAAGAATTGAAAGTCAAGCTAAAAAAACAAACTTTGTCATTAGGAACTTCAACTCCCGTAATCCCATAAATACTGGGACGAGGAAGATGGCTAAAAAGTGCAAGGTTTATTTATTTATTTATTTTTACATTTATAAAGCACACGAAGTGGCCCTAGGGCATGTTGCATGAGTGGTCAGATCATTATTTTAAATGACCCACACCTGATGAAGACTGAGAGGCTTAAAAGGCCCCCTTAGGTGCAGGGTATAGAGAAGCAGAGTCAAGGAGCAAGAGAGAAGAGCAGCATGAAGCAGAAGCAGCATCAATCGTGCAGGCACCCCAGGACGAAGCTGGAGGAGAGAGAAGACACTGGGACCAGCATGGCAGCGAGTAGCTGCCCATCCTGAGCAGGTCTGTTCCTCCTAAGTCCTGAAGTGCAGAGGTCGCACATCAGGAAGCGTTCAAGAGGGACGCTTGCCCTCTGGCGACCTTATCTGCAGAGGCTACACAAATGTAAGCAAAGGGGAGGGAAGCATTTCATTCCCAAGGCTGTCTCAGGAGGCTGGCATGCACCTGAGGGCCTTGAGGTTGTCTATGGTGGCTGACGTGCACCAGAGAGCCTTGGGAGTGATGAGAGCTACATTTGCAGTTGGCGTGGGTGGTGGCAGACTATAAGAAGAGGTTTGCTGAGTTGTGAGGAGCCACAACAAGAGAAGTAATTCAAGCAGTGACAGGAATGGAAGCACACGTCTTACAAGGTGAGTTCACAGCTTGTTAGTGACCCTGGTGTGCTCCTTTCTCAATCGTGTATGCAAGGCAGGCGTTCGGCGAGTGAGCAATGCTTGAGTGTGAATGGAAGTACTTTGAGGGGCGAGTAATAGAGATTCCCTAGGTAAACCTGGATATCAAAGTAATGAAAATCAGCAAAACCCCATTATAAGCAAGCCAAAAGATGGTCATTTTATAAGTGTGAGTTTATGGAAACATCAGCAGTCTAAAGTGGAAACATTGTTAAAAGTGAACATCTACAAGTATTCCCCAAGCTAAGAGAGAGTATAACCAAGGCAGTTACAATGTGATAAACATTGCCAACAACAGAAAAGGGGTACTGGAGGATTTATGAGCATTGAAATATATGGCCCATACTTTGTACAACTGGTGTTGAAAACTGGTATAAACTGTCCAAGCCAAGAGAGGAGAAGTAAAATAAATGTTCCCTATTTGTTTTTATTTTTTTTTATTTAATGCTTTCAGCGTAAAAAAATACAAACTTTTGCTTATAAACAAATGTTTCCCTCATCCACATAGACAAGCCAAACTTATTGTTTTGTTTCTTTCTTAGTTCTGCATCAGATTTAATCCAAGTTTGGCTGTGTGTTAACCAAATTTTGTCCGTTATGTTTTTGCACCATTTCAAGTCTCTTTAGCATTGATTCAAGAAAAATCCCTAAGGCTTTAGTAGATTTCCTATTTGGATTGTCGTATAGGGCTGACCACCATAGGTCAGAATCTAGATTGCATGCTGGAGACAGTTTTGGTTGTAATAGGCATCCCCTTTCGGTTGTGAGCTCTTGGCAAAACATGATCAGGTGTCGAGTCGTTTCATCTTCTTGTTTGCTTAATCTACAAAACTTTTCTTTTGCCTGGCCGTATCTGACCAGGTTTGTCTTTGTTCTTAGGATGTTCAAACGGAAGCGCATTATTAGATCTCTATGCTTCTGATTGACGCTTTTTTGTAGATATCCTGGCAGTGTCTGTGGACATCTAGTTATCTTTTTGGACAAGGCATGATGACTCAAATTCACTCTCGCACGTTCTGTTTCTGCCCAATCAATTGATAGCAGGAGAAACTTTACTCTCTGCGGATGTTGACATAGGGCACTCATTGATACGTTCATGTTTTGCAATAGTTCCTTGCATTTTAGTTTCCATTCGTCCAAAGGCCAAAAGGAAATTCCTCCTCCTTCCATCTTTAGTATTTGATACTGTTTTGGACAATCTTCTATTGAGATTTTTCTATAGGTGGCCAAAGTTTTCCAGACTATTCGGGCTTGCATAGAATATAATCCCAGCTCGTGCCGTATAATGCTTGTTGGTACACATATAGGGATTTTCAGCAATTTACGCCAGAATGTGGCTTCAAGTTTGTCCCACGTTTCCCACGGGATCCTCAAGGCCGTTTCTCCCGCGTATGTTAAGGTAGGGATTACTTTAGCATTGTAAAATTTTACAATCGGGCGAATGGAAAATTTGCAGAACTTTCTTTTTAATATTAATGCCTGTGATGTTAGTTGATCTATTTTTCTCTGTAGATGATCCATCCAGGGTTGCTCACTCCAATTCGGACTCACGATTGCGCCTAGGTATTTTGTGTCTTTCACTATTTTTATTGCTTCATTCTCTATGTGCCATTTGAAAACTTTCTTGGAAGTAGGACCTGGTTTTGAGATTATCATTATGACTGATTTTTCTGGATTAATTTTTTGTTTGATTTCTTTCAAATGAATGTTTAAGGCTTCCAGTTTCCTCTGTAGCCCAATTGGGGTTTTGTCCAACACTATGAGATCATCTGCATATAGTAGATGACATATTTGTGTTTCTCCTACTTTAGGAGAACAAGCTCTAGGTGGTTCCAGACAGTCTTTAACGTCCAGGATATAAAAGTTGTAGAGTATGGACGCTAGTGGGCATCCTTGTTTGAGCCCACACTTTGTTACGATTGCCTTTGTTAGATTTCCCTTTCGATCCAATCTAACACGCCTAGATGTGTTTGTGTGGAGCATTTTGATGGCTTCTATCAGGTCTCTCAGGCAGCCTTTGTCTGTCATTTTGACCCATAGAGTTTGTCGATCCACACTGTCAAAAGCAGCCGCCATATTTATGGATGCAATAAAGAGTTTTTGGTTTTCTTGGATGGTCTTTGCTTTTAGTAAATTTAGAATGAGGAGATTTAGACTACAGTCTATGTTTTCTACAAAGCCTGCTTGTCTATGATCAAAGTTATCAGAGGTTTGAATCCATTCCTTTAATCTTTTTAGTAATATACCGGCAAAGAGTTTGCCTATGACGTCCACAAGAGATATTGGACGATAATTCTGTGGACATGCTCTGTCTCCTTTTTTTTGTATCGGAATGGTGATTGACGTTGTCCAAGATTCTGGAATCTGCATTGATTGTATTATTGTGAAGAGTACAAAGTACATGTTTGCCCATACCATCGGTGCTTGCTTTAGTATTTCATTTGTCAGGCCATCTGGCCCTGGGGCTGTGGATCTGCTTGCTTTGATGATCAATGCTAGGATTTCGCTTTGCGTAAATTTGATGTCCCAGCCATTTTCCTTGTTGGTTACTTGGGGGATAAATCATTTCTAAGCTCACAGTTGTACTTTGCTTCAAAGTATTGTTTCCATTTGCTTTCATGTATGGGATTAAGTTGTTCTTCACCTTGTCGATTTCCTTTTTGATTTAGCAAGGACCATAGGTATTTTGCATTTTTGTTTCGTGTTGCCATAAGCATCTGTTCAGAGTCCTTTTGAAACAGTAAACGTTCCCTATTAGTCTTTGGTTACTAAAGTAGTAGGGAAACAAGAGTGGCAAAAAAGGCTGCCCTTCTGGGAAAAGAGGTACCGAAGGAGAAGATTATTATTTGCAGAAGAGTATCAGAAAGCACCAGTGCAAATCATGTTTCCCCTGCAGAGTTGTTTGAAGTTGTGAAGCTGAAATGTGATGAATATTATGAAGTTATGAAACGTTTGTCAAGTGACATTAACTCCTAAAGCACTTATTGAGAAATGTTGTTAGGGCAGAGGAGTATACCAGGATGGCAAAACCTGTTGTAGAGGTAGGCCTGGCACCAGAGTAAACCAGGTAGAGGTTAAAGAAGTGCCTAAAAAGGGTACAGACAAAGACAATGCATGTTGATTGTGGTGCTAAAGGTATTTGTGGCTTATCATCCAGACCATCCAGACCAATACAATTATTGTTGCTATTGATGAACAAAAAATGTGTGCAAGAATGAAAAAGATCCGTCTATTTTCTGAGTTGGAACTTTCTGTTGATAAGTTGAAGCTATATTAAACTGAGTTGGAACTTACTGATGACAAATTTAAATTATATCAAATTCAGTTGAAATTTTCAGTTGACAAGATGAAACAACACCAAACGGAGTTGGACATTTCTATTGACAAGTTTAAGTGGAAACACACTGTAGTTTTCTTAAACTGTGAAACAAAATCATGTTTAAAGGTGGGGAAGGGAAATGTGCCAAGGTTACAGAGAGAGACTTTGCTGACATCACAAATTCAATCATTATTGTTCGTTTGGAATTGCCATGTATTTCCTTATTTATCTATTGTATGTATAAGTGTGAGGGACAGATATCCTTTGTCAGAGTGTTTCCTTTAGTTTATTTTAGCAAGGGAAATCCTCATCAGGGTAGGGATAGTGAGGGGTTCATCCAACCTTATATTATAATAAAATGGCATTTGTTGTGAAGCTTTCATAAAGTTGTCCGCCTCACATTTCTGACCCCTCACGATAGTCATTTAACCCTCTGGTGTAAGATAGCCATATTCTGTGTTTAGTCTAATTGTGTAAGGTAGCCATATTCCGCATATAACCTAATTGTGTAAGGTAGTCATATTCTGTGTTTTGGCCTAATTGTGTAAGGTAGCCATATATAGAATAAGTTGTTTCTTAAAATCAATCACTCATTGTCTGTCCACACATTTTAGAACCTGCTTCCCGTTTAAATGTAAGCAATTCCGTAATTCTGTTCTCATTTAGTGTTCCTATGCATTTCAGGCCCTGCTCTCACTTTGAAATTAGGTGAACAGGAGCACTGCTTTTTGTACATAGACGAATCCAGGATGTAAGTTGTTTGTACAGCTAACCCATATCTCCTCTTGCAAACCTCATCTTCGTAATTTTGTGGAAGGCACAGGCTCATTCCACACACCCTGCACTCCATGTAACACAAAAACTATTGCAAAACACCTCTGCCATAAGAAGGAATCTACCTTCAATGACAATTTCAACTGTAGCTTCCCACATAATTCTTTGTCTCCTTAAAAAAAATCCACCCTGTTTAGTTAATATTTTATATCTGCTGCATCCATCCACACACTATTCATACATGGGTGGCAAACAGTGTCTTGGCCAATTCACATAACCTTAATGGAAATGCACACACGCATAATAGCACCTCAAAATTCTCCCAACTTTGGACTTCAGTTCCTGCTAGGGTGTTCAACCAACAAGCATTTTGCGACAATAAGTATGATGAAATGCGCTACACAAATGACAAAATGAATTAATGAATGAATGCCAGCAGCCCACAATGTGCATGTTTTTGTTTTTTATACTGCTGTTGCTCATCCTGTAGAATGACTTTCAGGTTGATGGCTCAAACCCCAGGCCATCAGGGAGGGCACGTCCATGATTGGTTGTGGCCATTTCCTTCTGTTACTCTCCTGGAGGTTGACTTAAGGGAACATATTATAGAATAGATGTCATTATTTCACAAACTAAGGTTACAGAGTTAATGGTACTGAGTTTATTGACCTTGGAAGGAAGAAAGCACTTCGTCCGCTCAGCCATCATCCAATGGGTTCAACATCGACAGACGTGACCTCGGAGGGGCAGGAGCCCGCTCCCTCATCCAGCTCTAATCCCAGCAGAGGAGGACAGCGACGGCAACGTCGGCTGCAACGGCTCCTCCTGTGCCGGTAAGCACACAAGCCTCGGCACGACATCTACTGCTCGTCGTGCATCTGCACTTGATCTGAGCACCCTCATCCCTTATCTCATCATATTTTCGCCGATTACTCGCAGCTGCAACGAGGGCCCGACCTAAAATGGCGGCCTGCCTGCAGCGTCATGGTTGCTAAGCAACCCATCTCAGCCACGATAGGCTGATCCACCCCATTTCCTCCACGGCTCGCCACCGGAAGGCGAGAGCCGGCGCACCCCCAAGGGCTGGCCACTACAAGGGCAACATCCTGTCTACGCCTGTCTGGAGCCGTTGGAGCCTGGGGCCAGGAACTCTGCCCGTCTCGCCCAAGGTAAGCCGGTACTGCCACAAGCATATTCCCATCTGTTGCCCAGAACTAACTCATATTGCATTTCTCTCGATCATGCCTAATTAACGCAACCACCCACACGTGTGTTGTCCTTGCCCCACGTGCCCTACGTTCCTATCGTACCGGCCCACTCGGAGACTTCGCATTATACCACCTGACTCACCCCCGATGGTCGCCCTCTGCCTCTCACTCAGCTATGACTATAACTCTGATGTACCACGTGCTATATACCTACTGCTGCAGAGGTCCAAACATCATCCACTCCCCACATCTGAGATGGGGTGTTCTGCTCCCCACTGTATCCTCTGGTTTCTTGTAGTTCTTTTGCTGCTAAATTGCATACCCTCTTCCTCCCCTCTTGTTAGCTATTGCCCTCTTGTGAATCTGCTTCTCTCACCGTGTTCCTTCCTCTATGATTATAAAGACCCTTGTTGCTTCCCAAAGCTAGGTCTATGCGCAATAAATGTAATAATAATAACACTAATAATAATAATAATAATAATAATAATAATAATAATAATAATAATAATCACATTTCAGCCTTATACTGCACTGAATCAGATTTGTATCCTGCACTCAGTGGCCAAAGTTGGCGGGAGGGGTTGGGAGCAGCACTCCTCTACTTATTTGAATTACATTTTACTGTTGCTATACTTTTATTTCAAAATGAAACCATTACAAACTGGTTTTGTTTTAAAATAAAAGGGTAGGAAGCAGTTGAAATGTGCACTTCAGTGCACTGCACTGGACGTTCCCTTAAACAGCAGGCACATTGGTTTAGGGGTTTGTATTGTGCGGGGCAGGGGCGTGGTGATGGGGTTCGTGGAGCGCGGGGCAGCCCAGCAGGATACATAGTTCCACTACTTCTTTTCATACACTTCGACCACTGCCTGCACTATATGTTTGCTGTACTAAATCTATCTCTGCACTATGGTGCGTTGTATCTGCACCTTTTTCTATTCTGTATTGCAGCTTTATAGTTTGCGGTTTTGTCCTCGCTTTTCTGAACTCCACAGTATTTTTGTTGTACTGAATGTCAGCCCTATGTGGCAGTGAGTTTGCATTATCTGTACCCTCTATTACATCATTACGCTGTGCTGCCACAACTCATCTATAAGCTCTACAGTTGCTTTTCTGTAGTGAATCTCTGCACTATGTTGCATTCTATCTGCACCATATGATATTCTGTACGGAAGCTCTATACTTAGCTGCGTTGCCCTCATCACTTTTCTGAACTGCACAGTATGTCTGTTGTACTGAGTCTCAGACCTGTGTTGCACTGTGTTTTCACTATCTGTACCCTATGTTGCATCATTACACTGTGCTGTCCCAACTCAATTATAAGCTCTACAGTTCCTCTGCTATAGTGAATCTTTGCACTTTCTTACAGTGTATCTGCATTATTTTCTATGTTGTGGTGCAGCTTTATTGTTTGCTGTCTTGCCCTCGTCTCCACGATATCTACGAAGTACTGAATCTCTAGTCAATATTGCAATGGGATAGCTCAAGGTGGGACGCTCGGGTGAGGAGGGTAGCTCAGGGGCAACGTGCTCCCCTTCGAAGCAAGACGATAGGGAACAACACAGGTTCGATCCGCGGGTCCTAAGCGTGTTATAAATAACCTATCATACCAATGTAATTTGCACTGTAACTTAGCTTTATATTTCCATACTTGTGTATAAGCGCGTTATAAATGCCATGTCAACATATCCTCACTATATCACTTTCATACAGAAGAATAATAGCCCTATGTTGCAATATATATCCGACCTACTCAGCCTTATAGTACACTCTCATCACATTTCTATGCATCTCTGCTGTACTGAACCCTGCCCTACGCTGCGTTATATAAAACTCATCTCTATGGTTCATGGTTTCTGTGCTGCACTGAAGGTCTTTGTGGTGTATCGCCACTGTCGGCTGAACTGTATCTCAGCATTATACTCCCTCTCCCCCTTTTCTATGCTGCAGTGAACTAGTTTTTTTCCCTAGCCATATGGTTTCTTCAGAACATGCATTTGTGACAGCTAGATTCATAGAAATGCATCTGTCTTTTGAACTGTAGCCCGAGGGTTGAAAACCGAGCAGTATTCCAGTTCTTAATCTCCTCCAGAGAGACCTATTTTGAGCCCCCTAAAAATAAAGGATGAGAAAGCACTTCAACTTTTTGACAGCAAACATGAATAATAACATCACACTTTTCTGTAGTGCTTCATGTTGGATTCGTCATGACTCTGAGCCCGGTTCATAATAGATGGTATTATTGCACAAACTAACGGTACAGAGTTAATGGCAATCAGTGTATTATCCTTGAAAGGATGAAGGACCGAAACGGCTCAGCCAGAATCTGCCTAGTAAAGTGCACTCTTCCCCCCTGTCAGAGGTGAGCACTTCACGTGTGAGCTATCCACCCAGGTATTGGTTAGTCTGGGTCCTCTTTTGGGCTTTGAATATATTATTGGGGATTTAAGGGTCTGAACATAAAAAGTTGTGGGGAGGGAGGAAAAGAGAACATGAGTGGATTAAAACATTGCAACTGGAAGCATTTAAGTAAAAGATAGGTTAGGCAGTCAGAGCAAAAATAAAATAATTGGGAAATGTAAAGTGATAGAAGAACGCAAAGAATGACAGAGGACAACTTAGGAGAAATATATTTGAACATAGAATTAAAATGAAGAAAACGAGCCAAAGGGAAACTCATGCGAGTGGCCAAATGGAACGAAAGCCATTGTGGATGAGAGGACGTGCTTGTATTTGTATTGATTTGTTATTTATATACAGGGGTGGACTGGGAACTAAATAAGGCCCTGAAAATAATTACTGGGGACCAACAGAGGCCCTGGAAATAATGTTCAAGTGGCCCCAAATGACACATGTTCAGCATGGCGCTGTACAGATGCCAATTTACAGTACAGTAGAGTAGGTGATAGTACAGTACGCAGCACATACATACTTTCATTAACAAGATGAATTAAAGTAGAGAATTACGATTCAGGTAGAAAGGTTTTGAGAGCAGTACAAAAGGCAGAATAAGAATTAATAGAGCGAAAAGAAAGAGCGAGAGCATTACAATAGAGAGGAGTTAGCAAAGAAAAAGAGCAAAAGCGTGAAGGCGCACAAGGAGGATTAGTTACAGTTAATAAAATCAGGACTGAGCACGCAGAGCATGCAGAACACGGTAGGATACATAGAAAGATACAAGGGATGGAAGATAGACAGGAGCAAGACCATTAATGGATTTCAATACAATACATAGAAAACTGAAATTCAGTCGAGAGTGGTAAGGTATCCATCTAATAGAGGCTAAGTGAGTAGAAATGGAATCACAAATAGGAACAGAATACACGAGACGAATAGAAGAATTGAAGGCAGACTTTAAAGGAGCTAGGCAAGAGACAGGAAGGCCAAATAGAAGTGCAGAACAGTAGAATCCACACCCCACCCTACTCCCAAAGTGAGAAAATTAGAGAAGATATTAGAAGTTTAATTTTAGCGTTAAAAGTAAAGAAAGCCCTAACGGATGTTAAAGAGATGGAACCGACAGGAGAAAGTAATAATTGAAAGGTGGTAAGTGCGGGATGTTTTGACCCACTAGGCTCTGCCCTGCGGCATCACTGTGTGCCGATGGCACCAGAATCAGAAAAATGGCTGCGAAAATCCCATGCGCGCCAAAACCTAAGGAAATTGCGCTCCACCAAGCACAAAAAGATGGCTGCCAAATCTACTTTGCCTGTGTCAGTGGTGGAACAGGAGACCACACTGCTGAAAACTGTCATTGGGCTGACCAACATGTAAAAATGGAGCGGTGCTTGCTGAAAGAAATCCGAAATATGCTTTTGAATCTTTTCTTGGTTGCTAAAAAATGCAGAATGCTGGTCCCAAACACCCGCAAACATCCAATCTTCTTGTTGGGTGTCCCATGCTATGGAATACAAGGAATTATTGTACATTTACAATATCCAGGAAAGTTGAATTGGTCACAAAAACATCCACAGCTAGTTTGCCTGCCCGGGAAAGCTGTCAAAATCTGGGCGCAGTACCAGCGGCCGCCTGTGACTGTTTCAAAAGCCTGTTTTAAAACTGTAAAAGTTGTCCTACTAAGATCTAATGTCTCAAATCTAAGTGACTTGTTATCAAGAGCAAACTAGGTTGTCACTATTTAAACTCCATGATTTAGAGCCTAGAATCAGTGTTATAGATGTTTGTTTTAAAATTGTAAGTTTAATTTCAAAGAAAAAATTAACAAATGTACTTTTAAAGTAAGCCTGATTCAGCCAAAACTACAAACAAGCTTCCCCCACTGGGAAAGACACCTCCCTTCTGCTTCCCACCAAAAGGCCAGGAAATCACATTCAGGTGTTGATGAAAAGGGGAGGAGATTTGGGCTGCTGCTCCTGGGAGAGACAAAGGACCTTCCTGGGCTGAAAGGACATGCAGATTAAAGTGTCAACAGTGCTCCCTGCCAGAGGAAGAAGGTGGGGATTGCTCTTGAGCTACAAGAAACCTTTGAAGGTGGGGATAGACAGTTTTTGTTGATTCACAAATGGACACAAATCAGATTTCTAATAAGACTGATAATCTATTGTGGACATGTGTTAAAAATATAGAAACCCCGGACATCTGAATCTAAATTTTAGGGGCACATTTTAAGAGGTGCCAGAACTCTGTGCTATGTTCTGGGACATAAGTGTAGAAATTGTGGTTTTATAGCAAATGCATTGATGTCAGAGATATGAAACTTCACACACGTATGCCCCTATGCAATGCGCACATGTGTACAAAGTTTGGACAAAATAGATATTGTATCCCGGACAAAAAGTGTGAAAATTTGTCAAATCCAGACCCAAGATCCTACAGAGACGGGGCTTGGATGAATACTTGCTCCACAAAATATGTGATCTAGATATGCTATTGCTAGCAAGTTTGTAAAATTGTAAATATGTATTATATGAAAAGTACATTTCATGTGCAAAAACAAAGGGGAGGTTTTTCCTGCATCATAAACCAACCACATCGTCATGATGACACTCTCCCTTCTTCTCCAATCAAGGGAGAGGAAAGACCCTAGCCAGTAGAATACCTAGGGGGGGTGCTTGGGATAATTCAGCATACCCACTCCTTTAGTAAATACATAAATAGAGACAGCTGAGGGCACACACACACACACACACACATTCACCCACCAACCGATTGCTGGCGGAGCACTTTGCAAGAGAAATCCATATTCCATATTCCAGAAACTTTGAAAGAAGAAAGGCCCATTTCCAAAGCTGAACCATTCTCAGCTTGGCCTTTAAAAATCCAGAAACCAGATTTTACCCCAGACCTCTAAGGGGAACCAAAGAACAGCCTGGCTGTGCTGTAGCTGCTTTCCTGCTAAGAATGATTGCCAGAATCCAAAGATCCAACCCAGTAGAGCCGTGCCGTGACCAGATAGCTGTGAACCGGAATCAAAGCAGATCCAGTCCAGTCCCACCGTGCGGTGTCCAGAGCACCTTGAAAGGTTTGTCGCAAATTTTTTGTTTGGCTCAAATGTATAACGTGTGAAATAGCTGTACATTGCACCCGACCTCAAAATTAAGTTTTCTACTTGCTTCTCACTCTCTAATCATTGCGAGTGTTTTTCTGAACCCATACAAAGTGGCTCCCATTAGTATTTCAAACATTTCAGTGAATTAAAACCATTTTCACTGTTTTTATCATTCCATTCAAGCCAACTTTAAAACCATTTTGACAAGTTTGCAATCATTCCTGTTTCTCTCTCTGTGTTTGCTGGGGGAAATTGGGATTGATACTATTTGCTTGAATTCTGCATTCCTGAAACCTGTACTCTCTCCTTCTATATTATTTATATTGTATATTGGGGGGATTGAAGGGTGTGCAGGGGGAAATATTGACCACATTTCCATTTGATTGAACACACACAAACGTATTATTTCTATGCTGCATTATTTATCCCATCATTACTCCTTGTGATTAAAGAGATTGTGTAGTGTGACATCACCCCATTGGTGATTATTGTATACTCAAATATTGTGATATATATTGTGCAATCCATAAATAAATATTTTAACTTTGCAAACCAGCTTGCTTCCTGGTTCAGTGTGATCGTGGAGGATTCAAAGAGAGGGGCGTGATATAAGTGGTACATCGTACAAAAATAAAAGAACTTATAGACACAAATAATTAATTAAGGGTTTCAGCATCACACGCTAGGCATTGACTTAGGTGACGTGCCGGTTTGAAATCACTTGCATAAGTAAAAGATAGATCTGTATCAAGATGAAGACCAAGATTACGGGCAGTAACAGTGATGGAAGATGAGAAGGTGGAAAGAGAACACAGGGAGGAAAAACAAGAGGAGGCATAGAACAAGCTGGGAAACAAAGAAGCATTAAGAACAAGGAAATGATCAGACATCCAAGTTTTAATAGCAGAGAGACAGGCTGAAATATATGTGTACCAGTAGATGTGAAGGAAGAGAAAGATAAGAAGAGCTGGGCGTCATCATCATAAAACCCAAAGGAAGAGATTATACTAGCCAGTAGAGAGGTATAAAGAGAGAAAAGAAAAACACCAAGTACAGATCCCTGTGGGACGCAGTAGGAAAGAGGTGAGGCTACAGAGCAAGTGACCAAGTAAGCATGATTGGATATATAAGATTGAAACCAGGATAATACAGAGCTAGAAGTAAGAAACTGAAGAAGTATTATATGGTCCACTGTGTTAAAGACAGCATATCCAAAAGTATGATAATAGAAGAGTATTTAGAGTAGCAAGCAGAAAGCAAAGAGTCACAGACAGAGAGAAGAGCAGTTTCAGTAGAGTTAAGAGGATGAAACCCAGATGATTGGAAACGAGGAAGAATCAAGTGTAATGTGAGAAAGGAGTAGACAAGATTTTCCAGTAATTTAGAAAGATAAAGAAGAAGAGAAATAAGATGTAAATTAGAGAGAAAAGATGAATCAAGAGAAGATGTTTTCAAGATAGGAAGGATAACAGCATGTTTAAATATGAGAGGAAAAGTAGAGGTAGCAAGTGAAATATTAAAGAGACTGGTAAGATAGGAATTAAGAGAAGGGTAGATATTTAGAATAAGAGTGGAAGGAACACGATCTTTAGGAGAAGCAGTAGGATGAGCCTGCAAAATGAGCAATGAAGTATCAGAATTAGAGATAGGGGAAAAAGAAGAAATAGTCCTGGTAGAAGAGGGAGGAAGAGAAAAGTGAAGGATGGAGGGAAGTAAGAGAAATAGCTGCTCGAAAATAGTCAACTTTAGAAGTAAAGAAAGTAAGCATCAACAGAAGTGAGTAATCAGGAGACAGAGCTGCCAGAAGACATGAAAGGGATTGAAAAAGTAAACAAAGATGAGACAATTGAGGATGCAGGAGGTCATAATAAATGGAGCACTTGGAAGAAAGAAGTGCATCATCTTAAAGAGCGTGGTAGGAAGAGAATGATTCACAATCAGCATCAGAGCAAGACTTGTGCCAACGCTGCCCCAGGCAATGGAGGGCTCTTTGCATCAAGCGAAGTTGAGATGTAATCTAAGGCTGGGAAGGTTTGAAAGAGGGAGACAATGCAGAGAGAGGGTATAGGCGTCAAGTGACGATGAAAGAGAAGTGGAGACGACCAGGGTGGCTTCGTCCAATGGAAGGAAAATAAAAGCAGAATGAGACAGAAGAGTAGAAATACAAGAAGATACAAAGGGAGGAATGTTAAAAGCACGGAGATTGCCATGAAGAAAGGAGCGTGTGGAGACAGAGTGAGAATCATAAGTAGTTGAAGCAGGGGCAGAATTTGAGAAGAAAAGGAGATAATGGGCTGAAGAATTTAGAGGATGAACAGAGACCATAGAGGTGGACCAAGATGAGGTAAAAATAAGATCGAAGAAGGAACCAGAAATATGAGATGGAGGAGTGGTGAGAGCTGAGAGGTGGTAGGAATTAATTATAGCTAGGAATGAAATACATGCATGAGTAGAGGAAAGATGAAGATTAAAATTGCCCGAGAATAAAAAGAATTAGGGCAGGGTAAAACGGCACTAAGTAGGGAGCCAATGTCATCACAAAATTTGGTAAGGGAACCAGGAGGACGGTAATTTAAAAGAAAAGTCACTGTACAGTGTTAGGGAGAATTTTCATTTAGTGGTTAATTCCTCCCACCTTAGAGACCCCCAGCTCTTTTTCTGGACTTTTTAATATTCCCTGTAGTGAGTGAGATCTTTTTCTCACTCTCTCATGTGTCTTTGACCTTATTTGGATATGTGCTTTCACTGAAGCCCCCCTCAAGCTCCAGTGTGTCTGGAAAGACAGGATGTGAGGGAGGTTCACAAAACTCCCGTGTTCTTTGTCACTATGAATGCCTGAATGCAACCAGTCCTGATTGGCTGGCCGGCTGTGCTTTTAGGACAACCACCCTGCTGTGTGATTGACGGCCTAAACTGTACCTAAATGGGAGACACCTGCAAAAAAGGCAACGGTTTTGGGACTAGAGGCAGAGTTGACCACTGGGTGAAAGACCCGACTAGGAAACCGTGAAGAAAGCTTGTTGCATCCTCCTGGACCTTTTGAATTGCCCTATGCAGCCCTTCTGCTGTGCTGAAAGACCCTTTTCAATTCAACAGAGAAGCTCCAGAAGGGACGACTTTTCCCCTTGGGTTAGTGGAACCAACTAACCCTGAGAAGAACTCCACTGGACCATCTTCCCCGATTGGCTGTACTTCTTCATTGCTGCAAGAACCGATTGCCATGGGTCAGGTAATCCGTAGTCGAGTGAAACGTCTGAAATCTGGCAAGAAGCTCCAGGAGTCTCCTAAGGGCCCTCCAGAAGCAGGATGGCCAGATCTCGAGGCCCCTCAACAGAATGCAGGACTCAAGGAGTGAAAGAAGCCCAACCAGTATCCGATATCCACGACTGTGCTGTTTACTAAGCAATGAAGTGCTGCTGGACCAAAACGAGCCTGTAGCTGCCAGTAGCTGCCGATGACCTCCCAAGTACCGCAGCAGGAGCCCTCAGACATCCTCCCTCTTGTCCACACAACTGAGGCTCATGAACACAGGGTCTGCACCACTGTAGCAAGACCGAATCCAGCTGGACCACTCTTCTTCAAACCAGAGGTACTGTTTTGACTTTGGGTACTTACCTCATTGTCTTTTGGCTGTGCTTTTCTCAGTTGGGAATTGGAGTGCCTTACCTTTAGAGTTGATTTCAAATTTCTTTGCACAGGCTTAACAGCTTGTGACCCTACTAGTGATTTTCTACAAACTCTCTAAATTAGTGCAAGACTGTTCCTAATCTAAGAAGTACCTCAGCTCCATAGACTATGTTCCAATTGACTTTGGCTGTCCTGGCTCTCTGAAGACTCTTCTAGTCCATTGACTTTGATATTGTTTGTCCCTCATAGGTGGTATATTGTTGGCAACTGTTACTGCTGGGAAAGACTTGTCTAGAATTTGTTGGGAGATTTAGTTGTCCTCACATTCACTGAGAACCAGTTTAATCGGTTCCTTCCTTTAACCCTTCCTTTCTGCAAACCTCAGAATTTGCAAAGTGTTACTGGTGTGAGATATAAATGCCATTACTGTCTTTGTGATTGAAGTTACCTCATAATGTAGGAATTGTGTATGAAGCATATCCAAAGATTATCCACTAACTTGTTCTGATTCTGAAAAGTAATTTTAAAGTATATTTACTTTGTTACACAAATTGCCTTTTTTTAAAGAACGCTTATTTAAAAATGCATGTTAATTGAATGAATACATTTTTATAACAGAAATCTTGAGTGTAAGTGTTACTTGGCTACTTTTATTTACCAATTTCATTTGTACAGCTCTACAGCTCACATTTACCCCTTTTGAGATAGGCCTGACTGCTCAGTCACACTACCAATTGTGTAGTACAGACCTATACCAAAAGGTGGGTTACCTAAAACCAAGCTGATAAGTGTTCTGTAGTCTCACACAGTGTGACTGCATCAAGTCTTACCTAAAACACAGTGCTTAGAAAAAGTAGAAAGAAAGTATTTGAAATAAGTAAAAGTAGAAAAAGAATGTGAAATAGAGTGATTCATGGAGGATGGCCTATAAAGAATCCCAGTGCCTCCAGCATGGCCTAAAATGGGAGGCATTGTTGAAAAGGCTGTATCAGATGTAAACAAAGATGCAGGCATAGCAGAGTAAAAAGAAGAAAGCCAAACCTCATTGATACTGTCATGACCGTTGCCCCTAGCCCTCACTAGCAAGTCAGCCTTCCAGTTAGGGCCAGGTCAAAGGCCTTAAAACCTCATCCAAGACTCTCTTGGAGTCAGTCCTGGTGCCTTTGGCGCCAGGCTCATAACCATCATGAAGACCAACATTAGAATGGGACTATTTACTTGGGACTATTTAACTTGGGGGGGGGGGGGTTCAGCCAACATGGAGGCACACACATAGCTCAGTTACAAGGAACTGAGCTATGCGGTCTAGTCTTTTGGGTGTGGCAGGCCTGGGGCTATTTTACCTGGACTACTTTGGGTGTGGCAGTTCTGGGACTAATTTACCTGGACTACTTTACCTGAGACTATTTAAACCACACCCAAACAGCAGAACATGCTTTGCGTTATTCTGCTGTGGGCAGCGTAACACTCACTGTGTCCAGTTCTTTGATGCCAGTTTACCTGAAACCAAGGACCTGCAGAGAGAGAAACTTACCTGGAACAGTATCCTGTCTTCAATCCATCGTTGACTTCAGTTCCACTCACCTGAAGGTACGAACTCCATCATCCGGCATTGCATGCATACTGGAATACCATAACCTGGAAAGAGGAGAAAGACGGCATTAGTAAGCGTTTACTCACGTGTCCTCCCGAATGAAGAAAGCCACACAATTCTTACCTGAGTAGTCATCTCCTGGTCAGTATCATTGCTGGAACATTACGGCGCTCGGTGAGGAACATCGCAAGCTGCAAGGAGAGAAAAGACACAGGTTAGCAATATAAAAGGCGAAACAGCGCCGCACATCGTGCATTACTCACCGGACAGCATCGCGCACACCGCGCTTTCGCCTACCGCCTCATGCTCATCTTCAAACTGCATGACAACACCAAAATACATTTCCTTCCTAAAAGGAAAGAAGCAAGACATTATTATTCGAACTAAGAGGAACATAAGAACTGCATATAAAGACTGTAAAGCAGCAAACCTACGGAGTCGCAGCAGGCCTGGATTCCCACAGGGGGGGCTTGCACGAGTGAAGTAACTTGGTCGCTGCTCACCCCCCACATCTACGCGCCCCTGCCACGAGGAGCGTGATGGAGAATCCACCTTTTACAATATTAAGTTGAGGAGAGGGTCCAAGTGGGAGGAGGAGTTGAGGCCAAGGGAGGTGGGAAAACATAAAGACAATCTGGTATTGAATCCAGCTCTCCTATATTGCAGACCCATCTTTAACCAGAGGCCTTACCAAGGGACCGGGAGAGGGTTCGAGAGTGCAAATCATCCAACCAGGGCTGGGTGGTGTCCGCATGGATACCAGGTGAGCCTAACAGGTACACATAAAGTGTAAGTAAACATACAGAAACATTTCAAGGATATGTGCTCTGTTTGTGATAAATGGAATAACAACAAAGATCTCAAAACAATAATCATATAGTCTCAAAGAATATGGCAAAGTAGTACTTTATTGTAAATTTAATAAAGTAGGGAAAACTCACAGGCATCGACTGATGTATGCACACTCGCATAGAAGCTTGATTACATGGAGGTCTTATACCCCAATATGCGTCATCTATGAAGTAATTCTATGTAGCAAAATACAAAACCTATCAAGGGAAGGGATTTGTTAAGGGAACATATATGCTTATAGAACATGTAACAATGAGTACATCATTTGATACCCCTTATCTGTATGGCATGCCTTGAACTACCTCTAAATATGTGTAGTACTGATTATAGCGGACAAAAAAACAGTGGAGTTGTCTATGCTACATTGCATGTTAGGTTGTGCCTCAACTCCACTGATTGGTTGGCATACTATCCCAACCTTGGACCGTTGAATCTTTAGCAGCACATACATGAAAGAAAGGGTAGATGTTTCAATCCCTTCAGACTACTCCATGTTTTCCCAATTAGTCCATCATCTCTCATCGGTAGGCCATCAGCCAAAGTCTTCCATTTATAGTTGACCTTGTTGTCCACTCAATGTCCTGGAAAATTCAAGGGAGTGTGAGCACACCACTGTTTTAGCTTAAGACTCTAATGAATAGCCTTTATTTTCTAGTTCTGAGTCACATGTGAAGAGACCACAAACTTGTCAATTTCAGCCTTCCATTTACTCTATTTGATTTAATTATACAGAGTGCTGTTGCTCATCTTGTCCTCTAGAGACTTGCTCACATGAACTTTGTATACTTTTAATTGACCAACAGTTTGGCTCTCCTAGGAGTTTTCTCCTTCTTTCATCTATGAAGAATGCCACAAATTCAGAGATTACCCATGTACTCCCTTTGTGTTCTGTGTTTATCCCTCGAAATAGCATCATTAACTCTGGCCAACCTTGACCCAACTCAATCTCCTGATTCTAGAGTGTCAGTCTGCCTCTGAGATAGCTTGGTTAAGTTCAAAGTGATCCAGCGTCCATTTTCCATGTATGGCCTCCCATGCAATGTTATATATATATATATCTATAGCAAGCTTCTATACGTTTTCTTTCTACCTTGCGTTACTGCATATTTACAGTTACTGGTCAGTAAATTACTTCATCTTCAGTGGATCCATGATTACTCTAGGTACATGATACTCTTGGTGCTTCAGTTACATTGTTACTTCTTAGTATTAATATATCATTTCAGCATAGGTTCAAATATCTTCTTTATGACATCACTCTGTCCTCATGAGGCTTCACTTTATCGTCCTCCCATAATTTGTATTGATGTATTGTGACATTTTGGCAGGCAACACCCTTCCATGTAGAATTCTTCCATGCAAAATCCTTCCACACTTTCATTGTGAGAGAACATTCTGTATGGCTGTCTGAGTGAATACCGTCTCTCACACACTCAATTCAGTATGGGAACAATGCAGGAGGTCCTCTTTATTGATCTTCTCCGACTCCCAATATGACGGCGGTGAGGGTGCAGGAACTGGCGAGATAGCGTCTACCTGCTCCTCGACATATAGAACGAGCGGTTTTGCAGAGAGACCAAGCGTTCCAGAGTTTAACATTAGTGCAAGTGAATTGAGAATCGGGACGGATAGACGGATAAACTAGATTAGAAAAATTATGTGACGATGCAGAGTGCAAATGCCTATAACAAGTCCAGTGCTTGGGAATTGGGCTGGGCATGGCAGCATGAGTATAATTTAAACGAATATCACAGGGACCATGTAAGGATGGGCGCAGCACTAAGATGGAATAAAACAGGGCACCACAAGCTGGGTGTGCTGCAAGTAAGGAAGCCAACCGTGATGGGCTAGAAGGACATGAACAGGCAGAAAACATTATAGTATTTAGTAAAGTGTATGAAAGAGTAGAGTGGAGAGCATCCATTAGTGAACAGCAATAGACAGCTGTACCGTGATTTATCCAGTCTTCGCCTGTGCTTTGCCCAGGAAATTATGTTATGTACAGTCTGTTGCCGGTGGGTGGGGCCACAAGGGGGCATGTCCAGGTTTTTCAACTCACGCCAAAAGTACCGAGAAGCAGTATCCAGGGACCCTGGAGGAGCAGGCAGGCAAATGGCAGACCTTCAGAAGGGATGCAATGCTGATGTTAGTTTGGCCTCACAACCAGGAAAAAATGACACAGGAGTGGCAGAACCCAGTACAGAGACACAGTAGTATAGCGCCTTCAGTCCAGGCAGCAGACAGCTGTGCCTGGACTTATCTCGACTTCGCCTGGGCTTCACCCAGGAAATGATGATATGTTAGATCGGTGGCTGGTCAAGGATGCGTGCCAAGGTTTTTCAACTCATGCCAAAAGTACCCAGGAACGGCATCCAGGGATCCCGGAGGAGCATGCAGGCAAATGCCAGACCTTCAGAAGTGCTGCAATGCTGATGTTAGTTTGCCCTCACAACCAGGAAAGGATCACACAGGAAAGACCGAGCACAGTACACAAATACAGTGTATTAGAAGAGAGAAACACGGGACAAAAACATGAGAAGGGACAAACGAAAGATTGAATATGAGAGGCAGAACAAGATAGGGAGGAAAGGAAAACTAAGTTTAGAGAGTGCAAAGTGGAGGAAGCAAAGGAAATGAGATGGAAAGCAGAATAAGTGAAAGTAAGCATTAAGAACAAAAAGGAGGAAATGAGTAGTGAAAGAAAGAACAAGGAAGGTCAAGAAAGAGTGATGACTTACTTCAAGAAAAGAAACAGTGGAATCAAGAAACAAAAAAAACACATTTCTAAATAATTTCAATTGAATCAAGTATAATAACAAAATAATAATAATGTTGCAAACATTTTAAATAAAACAAAATAAAAAAAATAAAAAAATAAGATGTTCAGTATATAGATGGTTTAATCATGGGTCAAAAAGTACTTGTGTTAACCTGAAGACTGATGAAGTTGTGAATGCATTGTAATCACTGACATTGCTCTGGGCACCCATACCAACTATTGCTTTTAAGCCTGCCATGCCCTTAAGAGAAGGGGAAAACCCATTCGTAAATCGGACTTGGTACAACCTCAAAAGAGAGACAGTGCAGCCTGAACTGCTTTGCCACATCACTTCTGCAGGAGATCACAAGCAACCACAGACAGGTTTTGGTCGCATAGACACAGCAGGCACAGGACACATATCTGGGCATACAAGTCCCAATGATGGTTGTTTACGCAATACTGAAAAGTAATGAATGAACATCTTAAATACATCATCAAGGCTCCAGTTGCTTGTGTTCAAAGCAGAAATGATTTGGCCTAGCAGTTTGGCCACAACTTCCCTATTGATATGAGACCAAGCCTGATCTGCATATGGCGTTTCCCCTTCGGTTATTGCATGTCAGGATGAAACATAATGCACTGGTCTGTTACCCAGTGCAATGTAAGCGGTTATGAGTTATTCAAACCCTTCCAATGATCACTCTTTAGTTTGAAAAATATCACTAGATTAGATCTGGAAAGTATATCTGATGATACCATCGGCTAAATGATATATGTTGCACTCAAAGGAATACCACTCTCTTTCTGTTAGAAGGTAAAGAGTTAATATTTATGTTTTTTTTTTTTATTGGACATTTGTATGGCGCCTGTACACAAGTGTTTACAGACACCACAAGACAAGACGGGTGTTGGGAGTGGAAATATGGAAATTAGAACAAAACAACAACAGTTATATTGGCCATGTGACAATCCTACTGGGCAAGCGCATGACAAGGTGGTAAGTGAAAGGGCGGAGTGGGTAGAGGGAGAAGTGCAGGAGTGCTGTGCCTGCAATGGTGTGGGCAGGCAAGTGCTGTGAGGGCCAATGGCGGCAAGTGCCAGGGGAAGAGGTGGGGCAGGAGGAGGAGTGCAGTGGATGTGGAGGACCAAGTTGGGATGGTCCAGTAAAGGGGGCCTGAAGGCAAGTACTGTAAAAGGATGTTGGGGGACTGGTAGGGGGTAGTCTCTTCCCTGTATGACTCTGAAGGGACCAAGCCAAATTTGAAGCAGCAGATGGACACATTTGCAAGGGAGGGGGAGAGGGAAGGAAGAGGAGAAGAGAGTCTTCAGAAGTTTACAGAATTTAAGAAAATCTGGCTCAAGTCTGAGGAGGAGAAGGAGGCTGTTCCAGAGGGAGGAGCCTGCTGAGGAAAGGGATCTACCTCCCACTCTCTGCTTGGAGAAACATTTGACCTGCAGAGAGTTGTAACAAGAGGACCAAAGGACTTTGGCCAGGAGGTATTCAGGGAGGGAACGCTGGATGTATGGAGGTCCAGGCCCCAGACAGCCCTGTGGATGATACAATGGGTCCTAAATCTGGCTCTTGTGGTCACCAGGTGCCAATGGAGAGATTTTAGGGCTGGTGAGATGCAGTCCCTGGTCTTGCGGACAAGGATAAGTCTTAGAGTCCTATTCTGGATTAGTTGAAGTGGGAAGGTGAGGACATTTAAAATGACCCTTAGGAGGTGCAACGGAAAATTGGACTTCTTGGCAAGGTCTGTGATGTGTATGGAGAGAGAGAGAGAAGACTCAAGGCTGATCCCAAGGTTTTCTTGCCTCACATATGGGTGAGCGGAGGGGACCCAGGGAGTCGGGGCATACAGTGCGGGGGAAGCAAGGAGGAGGCATACCAATGCAAAGGAATTCTATTTTACTATCATTAAGGCAGACATCATTTGCAGAGCACTCTGCCTGAATAGCAGTAAGGCAGTTTGGTATGAGGGAGAAGGTGGAGATAGCAGAGGATGGCAACTTGAAAGAGAGCTGTGGGTCTTCTGGATAACACAGAAAATGAGGAGAGAAAGTGGAGATCAGGTGGGCCACAGGGGGCAGGTATATGTTTAAGAGCCATGGTGATAGGCTAGAGCTCTAAGGGATGCCACAGGTAGAGAGTGAGGTGGAGGAGAGAAAAGGACCCATTTGCACTTGGGAGGGTCTGTTTGAAAGGAAGCAGGTAAGCCACACCAGTGCCCTGTCCATGCTGCCCAGGGGTATCATGGAGACGGTTTATGAGGATGGAGTATTGACTGTGTCAAAGAAAAAAAGAAAGATATAGGAGGATTGTGAAAATTGTGCATGAAAATGAAAGATGGAGGAATCTGGCATTAAATGCGATATAACTACCCAAGAAAAAAGAAAAAAAAGAGAAGGACACTTGAGCACAATGCAGTAACAAAGTCTACATTTTGGATACATTCATCAAAAGTCATACATGCGAAAAAGCTTAATTCCAAAATAATCCTTAAAACATACAGCTACTTACTGTTTAAGGTCTTTTAGAGTATCCATTATTATTGGTATAACTGCATTTCTCTCTGAAAAGTGCACACCACAATATAAAATAAATACCTGAATTCCGGATTCTGATACACTTGTGCAAGCAAGAAAGAAACAAGCCTATTCAAGAGTTCACCTAATTGCAAACAACAAAGTAAGACCTCAGGAGAAACTGGGAACCAACCAGGAGGCGGCAGACCACTTAAGATGCACCCAGGACGTTTGTAGCTTGCATTGTATGCAGTCAGTTTTAGATGGGACCATTTATGGACAAAACAAGAGAGGTCCGACATACCGCAGTTATTCTTCCACAGTGTGCTGTGCCATGGGCATCCACAGGTGCTGACTTCCCTCGCTGAGCACACTACAACTCGCTTAGTTTGTCTCTTGGGTCCAGATCCTCAAATCGTTTTTCAACAGGATATACCCATTGCTTAACGATTTGGGGGATAAGCCCCTTGGTCATTAGATGGAGAGCTCGTAAAATGTCTGTGTGTCCGGTTTCTGTCCATATTTTTGGTAGCCAGACTGAATGTTAAGGTGTTACTTTACAGAAGGTGCACGGCCAGTTTTTAGGGAATACATATGCACACATAGGGTTCTAGGTTAATCTAAAAATATACCACCTTTTATTCATCTAGAACATCACACATAGAAACTATTTCCAAAAAAAGATGGATAATAGATGAACATTGAAAGGTTAAATCTCTAACTCGTACAGTAATGCAGTAAAATGTTACAGGGTTTTTGCATGTGCCACATTGGGAGCCTTTTGGAGTTAGTAGGAGGAGACAAGATGCAAACTGTCTCCGGAGGATAGCTCAGGGGCAACGTGCTCGCCTTGGAAGCAAGACGCCACTGAGAAACACAGGTTCAATCCCCAGGTCTGTGCTTAGGAACCTCTGGGTATTAAGCACGTTATAAGTAACATATCGTCCCATTTCAAATCATGGTACTGATGTATATCAGACAAACCCATTCTCTGTGTTCTTGTAAGTGCCTCCATGAGTTGGCCTTGGTGCAACCTGCAACTTTCCCGATATTTTGGACTAACATCTGGAGAGCCAAAAGTTGAAGACTCCTGCCACAGGGGAACTCCCAGATACTGTTAGCCGGCTTGGTTACTTTCTAATGAGTTCTGGCCTGTAATTAAGTGGTGGCAGGGTTTCTAGGGAGGGAGCTGTACTTCTTTGGTCACATAATTATAGCAAAAATGCATATGAGGATAACATACAATAGATGTATCACCCCTGCTGTCTACAAAAGCATTAATGGTTGGACTTTTTCTGAGTAAAAATTCTCTGTTTAATTAATTTATTTATTTGGCATTCGTATAGCGCACCAAGCCCAGAGGCATCCAGGTACTGGTTACATTGATTATAGAAGACGACAATTGAACAGTAAGTACGTACAATAAATATGTTAGATTAGAGCTTAGTTACGTTGCTTGGACTAATCATAGGTCTGCTAGCTGCTTAGTGCATATTAAAGGTCTTGAGAGAAGAGCCATGTTTTGAGACATTTACAAAACAACCGGAATGAGGTTTCGGCTCTTAAAGAGCGTGGTAATGCATTCCACTCTTTCGCCGCCACTACTGTGAAGCGACAATCACTGGCTCTTTGCAATCTTAATCTTGGTTTCAAGAGGAGGAGAGCATGAGTGGACCTTGTTGGTCTAGTCGATTGTCCCCTAGAGAATTTTCTGGTGAGGTATCTTGGCACTGTCTTGGCGATGCATTTGGGGGTTATGGGTAGTGTTTGGAATAGTATGCACAGTCGCATTGGCAGCCAGTATAGGTTTCTTCTGACTGGAGAGATGTGGTATTTCTTAGGGATGCCCAAGGAAGCTCTTAGAGCATTATTCTTTATACTCTGGAGCTCTTTGATAATAGTGCTAGTAGTTATTGCGTAGAGCACATTGCAGTAGACTATCAGAGCTCTTGCTAATGTGACACAGCTCTCAGTGGTGAGGAAAGGTCTGCTTGCGGTAATTGGTTTTGGGGTATATACATCTGCAGAGGCAATAGCATTTACCTGCCTGGTTAGGGATAGTGAAGCCTCCAAGAACACCCCCAAGGATTTTACTTCTTTGGTGACTGAGATGGTGTTGTCGTCAAAGATAATGGAGTTGTATGCTTTATCTAGTTTATTCACAAGTGGTTGTGATCGGTCCAAGAGCAGCTCGGTCTTTTCATCATTCAAGCACAATGAGTGCATGGCCATCCAAGCCCGAATGGTTTGGTAGATCCTGCCTAGAGTGTTGGAGTCTGAATTATAGGAGCCTGAAATAGGATATCTTCTGCATAGGTCATGTAGGAGATACCTAATGGGACTAGGGGGTCGAAAAGGGGTTTAGTGAATATATTGTATACGATTGGGGGGATGCAAGAGCCTTGAGGGACTCCGCAAATGACAGGGGCTTGGGGGGGGGGGTTAATGCAATGGAGGAGAACACTCTCATTGTTCTATCTGATAGAAAGGATGAGATCCACGCTGTGGCTTTGGGGGAGAGGTTGCCCACTGAGGAAAGATGTTGGCAAAGTAATTTATGATCTACCAGATCAAATGCTGCTGACAGGTCCTGTAGGAGGAGAAGGGCAAAATTGCCTGTTTATCTTTAAATTAATCTATTTGTATTTTTAGGTCTATGAGGGCCTATTCAGTGGTACAGTCGTGGTTGAGTGGTAGTTGGTAGGTGTGGCAGGGTCTAGAATGGGTTTCTTGAGGAGTGGACATACGCAAGCATCTTTTAGATTTGCAGGCACAGTGCTGGAGGTGAATGATGCATTGATTTGGGAGGCAATGAAAAGTGCCAACTTTTTAGCACAGTCTTTGAAGACATGGGCTGGGCAGATTTCACCCAGACATCTCAATGGTTCTAGCCCTTGGATGGGTTTGATTATTTCCAGTTCAGAGACAGGGTTAAACTTGAACAGCTGGACCTGCAAGGTGGAATGGGTTTAGGTTCACTTATATCAGGTAGGACTTCAGCGGAGATGAGTTTGTTTTTCTACTCTAAGATATTTTGCTGGAGAACAGAGATGTTGGTAAGCAGAGCATTTTGTATGTAAGATCGTTATGAACGATATTTGGCAAAATAAGTAGGCTGTGGGGCTGGAGAGTCAAGTTCTCATAGTCTAGCAAAGAGCTCTCGGGTGCCCGTGTTAGCTTTAGCGATTCTTTGGTTGTAGGTCAAATTTTTGGCTAAGGGTATGGCCTATTTGTAGGCCTTAGCAACTATGTTTCTTGGGTAGTGAGTGGGTCCTTATTCCAGAGACTCTTTGCTGCTCGCTTAGATGTTCTGAAGGATTTGAGACTTGGGGTAAACCAGATGTTTTTGTGGGCCACTGGCTTTTGTTTTTGATTGGTCAAAGAAGCGATTTCATCAATCGCTAGTAGAAGAGTTTGGTTGTATAAATCAGCCCTGATGGTAGGGTCATTTGGTGTGGCTTTAGTAGGGGGAATATATGGTCAGCAGAGATATTCACAATATTTCTCACAATTGAAGTCTGCTAACCAGTCTAGGATACTCCCCTTATCGTGGGTCAGGCTTGATATTCATTTGGTGAAGCCTAGAGTTTCAATAGAGTTTGCGAGCATGAGGGTGCTTAGGTCTGTTGGGCCATTAAAACCTAAGTTTAAATTGCCTAGGAGCACAATTTTAGAGGATGGTTTGGTGTTTGTTGAGAGGAGTTGCATCCTTGAGTGATAAAGTAGGACCTGGTAGTCTGTAAATTAGGTATAAAGGTGGCATTGTGAGAGTGGGACAGTTTAGTTGACAGTAGTTCCCCTGATAGCATTGTCTAGATGAACAATTCTCTGAGGCAGAGGGAGTTTTTGCTATGATTGCTACACCCCCCACCCATTGGCATCCAGTCTGTCAAACCTCGGATGGTGTAGTTGTCAGGTATAGCTAGAGAGAGGGCGGGACATGCATGCAACTGGGTTTCTGTGATGGCTATTAGGTCAAGATTGTTGTTAGATATTAGGTTAGAGATATCTGGTGCATGTGCTATTAGTGACCTGCCGTTTATTAAGGCTCCTTTAAGTCGTCTTGCATGGATGTCATTTGGGAGTAGCCAGGGGTTGCAAGTGCAACCCCTGTGGTCGCAGCTGCTAACCCTGGCATGTATCCTGACAGCCCTGTAATGGAGCTTTGTTGTTTTCTACAGGGACCAGACCTCTATTGAAAACAACAAACGATTTAAAACAAGGCGCAAACTCCATTATGCCTGCCTCGGCATCAGGGGTAGTTGCTGGAGTGTTAAATCTCATGGTTGTTAAGGACCGTGTGTCTCACTAGGCAGCCAGGCACCATCCGCCAAGTCCCTGCTCGTGTAATGCAAAATGTGGTTCTGTGGGGGCTGTGCTGCTCTGCTCTGCCTTGACCCGGTGGTGCCTGAGCATAGCCCAACTTGTTACATTATCACTACTCTCTTGAACATGACATTATTATTTTTTTTAAGACAGTTTCAGTGCGCGGGATGTGGGATTCAAACTTGTGCTGCTGCGTTGTCTTGCTTCCAGTGTGCCCCTCTGCACTTTCTATAGCACTGCATTGTGGGTTCCCTTTTCACTCCCTCCATACTCACTACCTGAATTTGCTGTACCCTGCTCCTCCAGAGCAGGCAAAGGACGGCTCCTGTTCTCTGGCGCTATGCGGGAGGCTCTGGGCAGGGTAGAGGCACTCCCATCTCCACCGGTGCTGGCCGGTAGAGGCTGCTATGCACGGCAGTGCCTCTTTCTGCTCTGCAGCCCATTGCCACAAATGGTAAACAGGAGGTCAGCAATGGAGCACAACCCGGGAGCGCAACATGCAGAGTTTCCAAGGCCTTCAGAAGTACCGCAGTAAAGGCACCTGCCTCAGCTCTTTCTTTTCCCCTCTTTTTGCTCCATCTGTTTTTTGCCCATTAACATAAACATCACATCACATGAAGCCAGCTCACCACACACACACATCACGCTTACTACACGCACCACTCACTGCATACAAGCGCATTCACACGCGATACCCAGACAAAAAGCCTCTTACAGCACACAACTGCACAGACCCAACACAAATGCACCACGCAGGCCATATCCAGTGGCGATGGTCAGGGCGGGCAGTGCTTGGTGAGGAGAAAGCAGGATCGAGGCCTGCTTCCTGGAATGGTCGCCACCCGTCACCCTGTGATTTCCACAAATCCATTGAGCTTAGCCTTCCGTTTCTCTCAAGAGAACAGCAGTGTAATGCAATCCTTTGCCCATTCATTGTATTATTAAACACAGGGGATGTTCGTAATTTTGGAGGGAGGGGAGTGTGTAAGAGATCCCATAGCACTTGACCCCCCTCACCCCCTTTGAGAAAGCCCGTGCAAACTGGACCTCTTCCCTGTTCCGTATGTCACAGGCCCGATCATCCGCGCAACACGCACTGGGCTGAAAACGCCACACAGCCGACCACCACGTCAATGGTGTGCATTTCAGAGCGGTGCTTTGTGGCCTATCTATTCCCGAAAATCCCAGCCACGAGGGTGAAAAGTGAGCGCTCTCTGATGTCATGGGCTGCCTTTTGTGTTGTGCTTAAACGATCACTGGTCTTGTGTAATTACATCCACAGTTGTTGTCTTTCTTCACCTTTTCTTTCTATTTTCGAAAAGCCCACATTTATTGAGTGTGTCATTCCTGAATAATGAGAAATTAGTGTGTCGGGTCTTCTCTTCGCTATGGTGCAGCGGAAATGTGCCAGACAGTTCTGAGAATGTGCATTTCAGGAGCATGGTTGTGGTGCTGTGAATTTGTACCCACAGGATGCAAAGCTGTCGCCCTGTGAGACATTATGTTAACAGGGTAGTGCTGGAGCTTTGTAACTATTTGCCCGGTGCTCCAGCTATGTGGGAAATTATTTCCTGACAATACACACGCGTGCTCTAGGAACGCAGACCGGCTGTGCCTCTCGAAAAATGTGCATACAGGGTCGGAAGCGAGTCACTGCAAAGTGTGAGCTCCGGAAGCACCTTTGTGGCAACATGATCCAGTGCACACAGGAAGAAGGACTACATGGGCATGCGCACAAAGGAGCAGCGCCGTGCCTCTGTGGCAGTGTGCAATCCAGGTGCACTGCTTTTTCACTGCCAGGGTGCTCCCAAAGGCGGCTGGTGGATGGGATGCCATGCTTCAACACCGTGGAGCGCAGGATGTCAGTGGACCCATTTTAAAAAGTTTTACATATGCATGTTCTGTGCATCAAATGTGCCTAAAATGGTTGTTGGTGTTTTACACACTGATATTAAAGCTACATATTTTTTTTTTTTTTGTTTTTTGTTTTATTGGTTAAATAAAAAAAAAAATCAACCTTTAACAATTAGGTCCACATCATTTTCAGTCCAAAACCCCCTTAAGCTACATATGGTGATCAATTCTTGTATGAAATGCATATCACAATACAGTGATATTGGAACCATATTTTTCTCAGTGAACTAGAGCAATGCTATGTGATGCCACTTCCTGTTTTGTCAAGGGGTGAACGTTTGTGTGTCATCCTCTTCCTGTGATGTCACTTGGGGGCAGGGTCAAATGATGGCTCTATCACTCCTAGGGACAACATTGATAGTGATATTGATATTGATATTTTATTTGTATCGCGCTTGTACACAAGTGTTTCATAGCGTGACGAGGCAAGGGAGGGGAACAGGGGAAAGTGCATGGGAGCGGGGAGAGGTGGAAAGTGCTGAGGAAAAGGAATACAAATACAATAAAACATAAATAAATAATAAAAAGCAACAAAGAGTGGTAGTACAGCCAGCAAGTGGCAAGTGCTAGGTTTAAGGCAACAGGGTGTGTGTCTGATAAGTGCAGAAAAACAGGGGGTGGGGGGAACTGTAGGGTTACAGATACAGACCCCAGTGCAAGGGATTGCCAGGAGGCAGTGCAGGTGGGTGGCAGGGTGAGCAGGTACCTGGGCCCTGGGCCCGAAAGTCAGAAGGTGACCAGGTGCACAATTCCGAGACCAAACAGATCAGTAGGGGACAGGAAGAGAGAAGGCAGAAGCAAAGAGGAAGTTCTTGAGGGGCTTCCGGAACTGGAACCAGAGATGGTTCTCCTCAAGTTTCAAGTGTTCAGATTGTCAGGGAGGCTGTTTGAGAGGGGGGACCCAGCCGAAGACAGAGATCTACCACCAGCGTGTTTCTTTGAAAAACGACTGACCCTGAGGGAGTTAGAAGTGGAGGAGCGAAGAGCTCGAGAGGGAAGGTATTTACGGAGGGAGAGCTGAAAGTATTTGGGGCCCAGGCTGTGATGCTGGAAATGCATCGGAGGGACAGGGCCTCCGTATCCTTGTCCTTTACTGCCTTGTATCGTGTGGTCTGTCGTGTTTTCCGTGACGGAGTTCATGTGGTGCTCCTGGCGGTGCAGCTCTCCCTTTTGGTTTTGGTGAACAGACCCATGGGATACCCTTATGGCACCCATGGATGGGGGTACAACCTTTGTGCCCCTAGTGTATGTTTTTGGGCACCTGTGTGTGGCTCACAGAGCAGGGTACAGGATGGTGACAGCTCCATGCTGAATTGACTGGTGCCCTGAGCGTCCTCCATTTTGGGGGACCCAGGCCCTGTCATTGGAATCGGTAGATTCCTGATGGAGAAAAGATGGACCCCATGGCCTCTTGCCCTCCATCGCCTGTTACCTTGATATTCCTGAAGTCCCGGGAAGCCCTGACTCTGTCCCTTCCCCCTGACTGGCTGTTGAGTGGAAGTTCCATATATGGTAGTGTGGGGAAGTGCTGACCAGACTGGCTGGAGCCTTCCCAACGACTGTATGTTGTGGGCACGCCCTGTGGGTGGGACCTGGGTGAATGGAGTGTGTGACGAATACGCATTCTGTCTTGTGGATGTCTAGTATCTGGTGTTTGACACAATGACCTAGACAGCCCTGCCCGAAACTGGTATGAATGCAGTGTGGAGTGTTGAATGGCTGGGTACTTGTCCCAATACACATTGTTGTGAGTGTTTGGAGAGAAGTGAATAGCCTGAATGCACTATGCACCTGATTGGCTGCCTGCATGAATGCCCTTCCAGTGATTGGATTCTTGAGTATGACCCAGCAGAATGAATGGGAGATCAAAAGTATATCTGGGGACCCATCACTGCTAGGAATCGTGTTCAGAATATGAAGTCCACTACGACGAGTAACTGGAGTAAACCTGAAGCTTAACCTTGAAGCCATGCTGGAAGAGAAGAATTGCTGTTACCCTTCTTCATCGATCTGAAAGCTGCTGTGTCTCTAAGGACTGACCCAGAGAGGACCTGGAAAGGTGCCCTATTCCTGAGCTATGGGGGACCATCGTGCACCAGCTGACCTTTGCCAAAACTCCCTGGTAGACAGACCTACGACAATCTGCCGACCGGAGATGGGGACAACAGCGGAATCCCAAAGAGAAGTGCCCAGACTTTTGTCCACCAAAATGCTGTCGATGACCGGCATTGCCGACCGGAGCTGCTGTGCTCCCGTTGCCTAAGAACTTTGATTCATGGATGTGCTCGTCCGCACCACCGCCCGCCTTTTCCCGCCGGAGAAGGCCAGGCCGTCGACGCGCCAAGGAGCACCCGCTGGAGGGTTTCCTGCCACACAAAGACAACAGAGATGCCGACAACTCGACGCCCTTGCTGGGCCAGTTCTTCAAACTCTTTGCGGTCCTGAACTATCGACACTGAGGTGCCCTGCACGCTTCTTCCTTGCAGGGCATTTACGATTCCCCGTCGACAAGCACTGCTAGGAAAGAAGCTGCCACTTCACTGTCGGAGCTCACCCTGTTCTCCATCGGATGTTCGACGACCCATGACTCCTGCCTTAAAAGGAGGGCATTCAAGAAGGGCCGTCGATTCCCGACGAGGAATGCTACAACGCCAGGTACTTTGGGGTTGCTGAACTATTGGAAAGTCTCTTGTGAACAATATAAGGACTGGGTTTATGATATATCTATATTCTACAGGTTGCCGAGGTGGGGCGATCTCCACACAGAACTGTGTCTAGGTATTGGTGCCAGTAATCTGCCAATTGTTCTAATCAACTGCTTTCCTCTTATATCTATTGTTGGTTTCCTTTGCGAACTGATTTGGGTGACATTTAACCGTACAGTTGATGCACTTTAAAGAGATCTAATAGTAATTGTGGTACCACGTAGAACTGTATATTTGCCATTATAGATAACCGAGTACAAAGTGAGTTATTGTGATATTGTACATAACCTTGAATATTAATTATATAAAGACTTGTTTTAAATAATACAGTGTGCGGACATTCTTTTGTGGGTGCTTGGTGACTACACTGTACTTAAGAACCAGCCCGCATCACCCCTGAGAAGCTAGGCCTTTATTGCTCGACCACGTACCAATAATAGAGAATCTTTGCTGGGATCCTCTGTGCCTCTTCTCTGCCATATAGAGAGCAGAAGTACAGACACCCACCTCCGGTCCTTTACACTGGTGGCAGCAGTGGGATGCTTATGGTTTTAAGAATCAGTGTATAACCATGCCACTTTCAAGGATATCTGCACTTTTTTAAATTGAGGTTCAGTTGTGTACAAGATAACTGCATTATAAGCAATGGAATCTATTGCAAATGGTAAATTGACTTGGATGAGATTAGAGGCTCTCCAGGATGCTTGTGAAGCCAGGGAGTTAGACTTTGTGGATAAGTATAGGGCTGAGCTGATAGCTGCCCTGGTGGACTACCAGACTGATGGTGAAACTCTTGAAGGGGGGGATGCAATCAATGAGGACTCAGCCCGAGGGTTGTCAATGAATCTGTTTCTGGGAATGCCACCATTCCTGCTGCCTCTGTTCCGAACCCCAGCAATTCCTTGGAACTTGAGTTATTAAGGATGAAATTAGCCGTTGAATATTGCAAGTTGGAAATAGATGCTGAGCTTAAGAAAGAGGAGTTGGCACAGCAAGTGGAGCTCAAGAATCGAGATCTTGAACTCAAAGATAGGGATCTTGAACTCAAAGATAAGGACCTCGAACTCAAGAACCGGGACCCTGAATGTCAGCGAATACAGTTAGAGAAAGCTCGAGAGGAGACTTCAGCTAAACTAGTTGAGAGTGTCAGGTCCCCAGCAACCAAGTTTATGAAAGATTTGGTTGTTGTGTATGCGGAGGGTTCTGATATCCTCCAATGGATTGAAGCGTTTGAGATGGCTTGTGCAATTCATGATGTTGATAAAAGAGATTGGGCTAAGTGTCTGTTAAGCAGAGTGCCTCAGACTGGATATGACTGTATTCTGAAACTGAGTGTGGAAGAAAGGGGTCAGTATGAGTACATGAAGTCTGCTTTGATTGTCAAGATTGTCAAGACACCTAACCAGTACCTTAAGAGGTTCAGGAATTTTAGGAAAAGAGAGACTTTGTCTTGGATTGACTGGATGAGTGCTGTGCACATGAACATGATGGGGTGGATTGATGGTTACAAAGTGAAAATGTTTGTTGAATTTTCCCACCTTTTGTTTTTTGAGCATTTTTCGGAAGCCTGTTCACCAGAGCTGTGTCAGTATGTTGCTGACCAGAACATTTTGGACCCCTTTATGCTGGCTAGGTTGGCTGACAAGTTGGTCTCCCACCGGGTGTCCCCTAAGGACTCCAGTGGGAAGGACAAGCACAAAGAAAAGTGGACCTCTCAGAAAGCTGATGAGCCCCAGAAGCAATCGCAGTCAGGTAAACCAAAACATTCCTCTCCTAAAACCCAAAAACCGAGTGGGGATAAGTCTGTTGTGAGTGGGAGTAAGAGTTGTGGTCCACCTGCTGCAAAGCAGGGTCCCAGTGGCTCCAGTACCGTACCCCACACTCCTGGCACTTGTTGGGATTGTGAGGCTCTGGATCACCGAAGGGGTGACCCCAAGTGTAAGGGTAAGGCACTTGGAGTCCAGGCTGTCAGCCTGACCTACCCCTACTCCATACCTGAGGTGGAGGCCACTGTCCTCCCCTCCTCTACTGGGATCACCTTTCGGTGCTCCCATAGAGATTTCCTTAGTGTCCCTTGGGGACCGGGGCCAGTACGCAGAAGTACTGGTGACTATCCCACAGAACACTCGCAGGTTTTTGAGATGTGCCCTCTTGAATGGCCAGCCTTCTACTGGTTTGAGAGACACTTGGGCAAGCATGGCAGTGGTGGACAGGACCCTGCTCAAGCCAAAGGACTATGTAGGTGCTCCTCTGAGAACCACCAGGTTAGCTGGTGGGCCTCCCAAATTATCGCCTGTAGCCTTAGTCAACATTATGATTGGAGACAAGACAGCGAAACTTCCGGTCTTGGTTCAGGACAACGTGCCTGCAAACATATTGTTAGGAAACGATTTGGTTGAGTTGGGGATGATCACGGATGGTCTACACATGGCTGCTGTGGCGGTCACCCGATCACAGGACACACATGGTGCTGCTACAAGCCCGGTACCCTCGCCGACGGGGAAACCCAAGGCACGAAGGAAACAGAAGAGTAAGAAGGCCACCTCTGTGGAGGGAGCCCCTGCTCTTCCTGTTGTTCCGACAGCTCCCATTGTGATCCAGATTCCGGATGGGCTGGGTCCAGTGGTGAACCCCGTCTCAACTCCTGTGGGAGAAGAGCCAGAAGACTTTCCTGTGGGATAGGTAGTCAACCCGGAGGACCACCCCGACCTTCAATGCTTGTTAGCTGAAGGGGGACCCTCCCGGGTGGGCTTCTGTAAGGGACAGAGAGAGTGCCACTCTGTCGAGGGACTGAGGAAACAGGCCCTGTCCCAGGCACAAGGAGAAGTTCGTAGGACATTCCAGATGTATTGGGAGGCCGAGCTCCTTGTTAGTGAGCCCACTAAGCCTGAACCTGGTGCCCTCAAGAGGTTGGTGGTACCCCAGGTTTACAGGCCCTTCCCGCTGTAGTTGGCGCATGAGGTGCCCTCAGCTGGTCATTTTGGTACCAAGAAGACTAATCAGAGGCTCTCTGCCCATTTCTACTGGCCTCGGATGGGAGTAGAAGTGGAGTCCCACTTCAGGACCTGCCCAACTTGTCAGTTGTCTGGCAATACTGGAGGCAGTGTCATTGCCCCACTGCAGCCATTGCCACTGGTTGGCACACCATTTGAAAGGGTGGGCATCGACATTGTCAGTCCCCTTGAGCCTCCCACTTCAGGTGGACATCACTTCAACCTGTTCTTGGTTGATCATGCCACCAGGTACCCTGAGGCTATACCCCTTCGGACTGTTACTGCCAAGATGGTTGCCAAGGCTCTACCAGGCATTTTCACCCGTGTTGGATTCCCTAAGGAGGTTGTCTCTGACAGGGGAACCAACTTCATGTCTAGTTACATGAAAACTATGTGGAAAGAGTGCGGAGTAACCTATAAGTTCTCCACCTCTTACAATCCCCAGACCAATGGTCTGGTTGAGAGATTTAATAAAACTCTCAAGGGCATGCTAGGTGCTTTGGAAGAGCCCCTAAGGAGAAAATGGGATCTCCTCCTGCCATGCCTGCTGTTTGCTTACAGAGAGGTACCTCAAAAGGATGTTGGTTTCAGCCCCTTTGATTAACTCTTTGGACATCCCGCGAGGGGGCCCCTTGCCTTGATCAGAGAAGGTTTGGAAGCCACCCCTCCAGGTCCCGCCAAGCAAGAGGGGGACTATGTGTTAGGCCTCAGATGGAGGATGACACAGATGATGCGTAGGCAACAGCGAATCTCAAGGCCAACCAGGAATTGAATAAGTACTGGCATGACCTTAAAGCCTTGCAAGTGGATTGGACTCCGGGACAGGAAATCCTTATTATGGAGCCTACCAAGACTAGAGCTTTGGCAGACAAGTGGACTGGACCCTTCAGGATCACCTCCAAGATGGGCAAAATCAATTATCTGGTTGACATGGGAGCCCCTTGGGTAGCCCCTCAGGTATTCCATGTTAACAGGCTCCCGCCTTTCCATAGGCGAGCAGAAGTCTCATGTCTCTTGCTAGCTTCAGAGCAAGAAGAGGATGAGAGTGAGCCCCTTCCTGATTTTCTGCATAGCAACCCTCAGGATGGCTCAGTGGAGGGAGTGCATCTCTCTCCCGATCTGACGACAGAGCAGCAGAGGGCCTGCAGGGCTTTGCTCTGGCAGTATGCCTCTCTGTTTTCACTGACATCAGGCCTTACACCGTGGTGTAGGCACGAAATTGACAGTGGTGGCAGTGTGCCTGTCAAAAGCAGGTGCTACCATATGTCAGATACAGTTGAGAACCACATCCAGGCTGAGGTCGCCAAGATGTTGGATCTGGGTGTTATTGAACCCTCAACCAGTCTCTGGTCCAGTCCAGTGGTCCTTGTCCCCAAGGCAAGTTCCCAGGCAGGTACCAAGGATTGGAGGTTCTGGGTGGACTACCGAGGAGTCAATGCCATCACCAAAACGGACGCGCACCCACTGATCCGGGCTGATGAGCTTGTGGACACCATGGGTGCTGCCAAATTTGTGAGCACCTTTGACCTTACCTCAGGCTATTGGCAAATAGCTCTGACGGACCATGCCAAGGAAAATACGGCGTTCTCAACACCTGAGGGACTCTACCAATTTAGGGTCATGCCTTTTGGGTTGAAGAATGCCCATGCCACCTTCCAGAGATTGGTCAATCATGCGCTCAGTGGGCTGGAGGCCTTTTGTGTGGCCTACTTAGACAACATTGCCGTCCACAGTTCGACCTGGGAAGAGCATTTGACACATCTGGATAAGGCGTGCAGGCCTTGAAAAGGGCTAACCTCACTATAACGGCCACCAAGTGCCAGATAGCTCAGAGTAAAGTCAATTATCTTGGTCATGAGGTAGGAGCAGGTCTAATCCAACCTCTCCCCAGTAAAGTACAGGATGTACATGACTGGGAGACTCCCACTACTCAAACCCAGATGAGAGCCTTTTTGGGCCTCACTGGGTACTATCGTAATTTCAATTGCAAACTATGGAACCATAACTGCACCACTGACAGCTCTGACTTCACCCAAAGAACCTAGGAAGGTTAATTGGACTGAAGACTGTCAGAGGGCCTTTGATGGCTTTAAAGAAAGTCTGTGTAGGGCACCTGTGCTGTGTGCACCTAATTACAGCAAGCCCTTTATCGTTCAAACTGACGCCTGCAACACCGGAATTGGAGCTGTCTTGTCCCAGTTAGATGACAAAGGAAGAGAACATCCGATCACATTCATCAGTAGACAATTTAAGGGTAGGGAACTTAGGTGTGCTACTGTTGAAAAGGAATGTTTTAGTATAGTTTGGAGCCTTAGGTGTTTTAGGCCCTACCTCACAGGGTATACCTTCAAGGTCCAAACAGATCATAAGCCCCTGAAGTGGCTTATGCAGATGAAGGGTGAGAACCCACAACTGCTCAGGTGGTCCATTAGCCTGCAAGGGCTAGACTTCACTAAAGAGCATACACCAGGGAAGAGTCACGATAATACAGATGGCCTTTCCAGAAGGTATGTTGACTGTCTGGATGAGGTTGTCTATCTCGTGGGAGATTAGGCACCTTAACCTCAGTCTGGTGGGGGCGACTGTGATGCTGGAAATGCATCGGCGGGACAGGGCCTCCGTATCCTTGTCCTTTACTGCCTTTTATCGTGTGTTCTGTTGTGTTTTCCTCGCAGGAGTTCATGTGGGACTCCTAGTGGTGCAGCTCTCTCTTTTGGTTTTGGTGAACAGACCCATGGGATACCCTTATGGCACCGATGGTTGGGGTACAATTTTTGTGCCCCTAGTGTATGTTTTTGGGCACCTGTGTGTGGCCCACAGAGCAGGGTACGGGCTGGTGGCAGCTCCGTGCTGAATTGCCTGGTGACCTGAGCGTCCTCCATTTTGGGATGCCCAGGCCCTGTCATTGGAATCGGTAGATTCCTGATGGAGACAAGATGGCCCCCGTGGCCTCTTGCCCTTCATCGCCTGTTACCTTGATCTTCCCGAAGTCCCGGGAAGCCCTGACTCTGTCCCTTCCCCCTGACTGGCTGTTGAGTGGAAGTTCCATATATGGTAGTGTGGGGAAGTGCCGACCAGACTGGCTGGAGCCTTCCCAACAACTGCATATTGTGGGGACGCCCTGTGGGTGGGATCTGGGTGAATGGAGTGTGTGACGAATACACATTCTGTGTTGTATAAGTCTATGCACCTGATTGGCTGCCTGCCTGCATGAATGCCCTTCGCAGTGATTGGATGCTTGAGTATGACCCAGCAGAATGAATGGGAGTTCAACAGTATATCTGGGGACCTCTCACTGCTAGGAATCATGTTCAGAAGCTGAAGTCCACTACGACGAGTAACTGGAGTACACCCGAAGCTTAACCTTGAAGCCCTGCCGGAAGAGAAGAATTGCTGTTGCCCTTCTTCATCGATCTGAAAGCTGCTGTGTCTCCAAAGACTGACCCAGAGAGGACCTGGTAAGGTACCCTCTTCCCGAGCTACAAGGGACCATCGTGCACCAGCTGATCTTTGCCAAAGCTCCCTGGTAGACAGACCTACGACAGGCTGCCGCCCAGAGACGGGGACTGCCCTGGAATCCCAAAGAGAAGCACCCAGACTGTTGTCCACCACTATCGATGTACGCCATCGGCAACCGGAGCTGCGGTGCTCCCGTTGCCTAAGAACTTTCGATTCACGGACGCGTTCGTCCGCACCACCGCCCGTCTTATCCCGCCGGAGAAGGCCAAGCCATCAACGTGCCGAAGAGCATCCGCCAGTGGGTTTCCCACCACCCAAAGACCAGAGAGATGCCAACGACTCAACACCCTTACTTGGCCACAGTTCTTCAAACTCTTTGCAGTCCTGAACTATCGACACCGAGGTGCCCCGCACACCTCTTCTTTGCAGAACGTTTACGCTTCCCCGTCGACAAGCACTGCTAGGAAAGAAGCTGCCACTTCACTGTCGTAACTCACCCTGACTCCTGCCTTAAAGGGAGGGCACACAAGAAGAGCCGTTGATTCCCCGACGAGAAACGCTAAAACGGCAGGTTCTTTGGGGTTGCAGAACTATTGGAAAGTCTCTTGTGAACATTATATGGACTGGGCTTGTGATATATCTTTATTCTACAGGTTGCCCAGGTGGTGGGATCTCCACACATAACTGTATCTAGGTATCGGGACCAGTATTCTGCCAATTGTTCTAACCAACTGCCTTCCTCTTATATCTATTGTTGGTTTCCTTTACAAACTGATTTGGGCAACATTTAATCATACAGTTGATGCACTTTAAAGAGATATAATAGTAATTGTGGTACCACGTAGAACTGTATAATTGCCATTATAGATAACCGAGTAAAAAGTGAGCTATTGTGATATTGTACATAACCTTGAATATGAATTATATAAAGACTGTGTTTTAACTAATACAGTGTGCGGACATTCCTTTGTGGGTGCTTGAGGACTACACTGTACTTAAGGACCAGCCCGTATCACATCCTGAGAAGCAAGTCTTTGATTGCTCGACCACATACCAATAATAGAGAATCTTGGCTGGGGTCCTCTGCGCATCTCCTCTGCCATATAGAGAGGACAAAAGTACAGACACCCCACTCCGGTCCTTTACACAGGCCCTAGAAAGCCTTGTGGACAATGCAAAGGGTCAACATCTTGGAAACTTCTTCCTTGAAGGTGTCCCTGACCTTATCGGACATCCAGTGAATTCTACTCTTCACCGACTTACTGTCTTCAGTGTCCACATCATGGGTGCACCAATCTGCGAGACCGGGAGTCAGCGAAAACAGACCAGCAAACTGTCCCAGTAAACGGCGACTGTCTGTCAGTCGCTGTTCTGACAGGTCTGTTGAAAGGTTGACACAATGAAAGCCAACTTCCTTATGTACAGGGACCTTCCAAAGCTTTCAAGTCATTCCCGTGTGTATGGTCATTCATGAGAATGGCCTAATTATGCACAGTCTATTGAGTGAGAATAAGGGGGATCACTTTTTTCTGGAATAATCCTTCCATACAGCTATAACTACCCAGGGGATATTGCAAGTCGTCTCAGAGTTCTGTGACTTTATAAATTAACCCATCCTATGGCCCTGTTCCTCTAACTGTCACACACCACCACAGTGGCTTTCAACATCCTGACAACATACTATAAGGTTTACTTCATCCCTTATATTATGTCATGTTATTATTTTGCAGTTGACATGCAATAGCATATCAGCTAGAGTCTTGTATGCAGATATTGCAGTCTTATTGTACCTGTAAAGAGAATAGTAACCCAAAAAAAAATGTGCAGTAAAATAATCCAAGAGATCACATGATTACTGCTCCATTTTGCAAAGGAAAACAAGGTTTATTATGTGCAAAAAGGTTTCCGACAGTCCCGTAGAACTGAACTGACACAGAGCTTGTCACGTTCCAAGAAGTTATAGGTTAAATAGTGGAAAAAGGCAAATCATCTTAGGTTACAATGTTATCCCACCACCATCATTGGCTACCACCTATAGAACATGCTAATACCCCCTATATTCCCATGACTGATTGGCCACAACTTTCCCATTCCCCTGTTCATGGAGCCGTCCTAGAAAAACTCTGACAACATAGGTTATATGCCAAACTGGAGAAGTGTTCTTTTCAAGTTATGGAGGTTGAGTTCCTAGGGTTCTCACCCCGCAAGGTAGCAGAATGGACAGCCACAAGGTGGATGCCATACTTAACTGGCCATTACCATCATCCTTGAAAGGAGTCCAAAGTGTACTTGGATTTTGCAAACCTTTACCGCCGGTTTATTCCTGGCATCTCACAAATCGTCCACCCCATTACATCGCTGCTATGAAAAAAAACAGCACTTCAACTGGTCAGCAGAGGCAGAAGCAGCCTTCCAGAACCTGAAACAAAAATTTACCTCGGCCCCAGTGCTACGACATCCTCGTCCGGACCTTCCATATGTGGTTGAAACTGATGCTTCCAGCACAGCCATGGGAGCTGTCCTCTCATAAAGGGACGCAGACACTTTTCAATTACATCCGGTGGCATTCTGGTCACATAAGTTATCCGAACTGGAATTAAACTATGCAATAACGGACAAAGAACTCCTAGCAATCAATGCAGCATTTGAAGCATGGAAATACTACCTTTTGGAAGCCAGACACACCGTCACGTCGATCACAGATAACCGTAACTTACCTAAAGTCACTAAAGCCCAATCATCACGCCAACTCCATTGGGCTCTGTTTTTTGTGGAGTACGATTACCTAATCACATACCGACCAGGAGTGCAGAAAGGCAAGGCCGATGCATTATCCCGTATGGTGGTAGGAGAGGATGCATACTCAACACCAGAACCAGTGGCCATCATCCCTGAGGAGAAAATCTTGTGTTTTACGGCAACTATGTCCTTAGAAGATCTGAAAGGCAAAATTCAACATCAAATGGATGAGAAGGCACAAGAAACATGGACAGCCAATGCAGAGCAACACACAATCTCTGATGGACTTCCATTCTATCAAGGGCGCCTTAATCTCCCAACCAAGGCACTACAAGACCAAATGATTGCTAGTTTACCAGGATTCCTTAGTCGAGGGGCATCCAGGAATTGCCAAAACCATGGCCAATGTTAGGAGACATTATTGGTGGCCCACCTGTCAAAAAGACATAATCCACTTCGTATTGTCGTGTGGAACCTGTGCACAGTACAAATCCCAGAAGCAGAAGTCTGCAGGCCTTTTACAACCCATAACAGTGCCTCCTACACCTTGCCACATGATATCGCTCAATTTTATCATGGACTTACCTCCTAGTAATGGCTATAATACCACCCTGGTCGTGGTGGACCTGTTTTCAAAAATGGCTGATTTCATTCCATTAAAAGGGTTACCAACGGCATCCACCCAGGCGAGAGTCTTCGTGGAGCAAATTGTCAGTTTACACGGATTTCCTAATTTCTGACAGAGGTAGTCAATTAATTTCAAACTTCTGGAAGAAGAGCTGTGAGCTTGCACAAATCGATGCCAGATTATCCACAAGCCACCATCCTCAGATCGACAGCCAAACCGAACAGACAAACCAGACATTGGAGCAATGCCTGAGATGAATGCTGAACCAGATAGAAAGCAACTGGTAGGATATTTTATGGAAAGCAGACTATGCATACAACAACTCCATTCATACCAATACTGGACAGAGCCCATTGTATGTGCTATACGGACGAAATCCACATACTTCCGATTTCGATCCACCCGAGGCCCTTGAAATGCCTGCCATAACTACCTTGCACACCACACTCAACAGAGTCTTCAAACAAGCAGTCGAACACCTGGCTAACGCCAAGGAACGGCACAAAAGTTTCTCCGATCAACACCGGCATCAAGCTCCAAATTACCAGGTCGGGGATGAAGTCTGGTTGGCATCCAAGCATGTTCCCATGAAAGGTACTCAAACCTTTCGTCCTAGATACCGAGGATCATACGTCATCAAGGCAATAATTAATCCTGTTGCAATGAAACTAGCTTTGCCCCCGAACATGCGTATTCATCCAGTATTCCACGTTTCTCTCCTGAAACCAGTCCAACCTGGCACTCAGATCAACACACCTCCAGACCCGATAACAGTAGACGGTGAACCAGAATTCAAAGTAAAGCACATGTTGGACTCCAAAGTAGTCAAATCCACACTATACTACTTGGTGGACTGGAAAGGATACGGCCCTCAGAACAGGACGTGGGAACCCAGCAACCATGTCCATGCTCCACGGTTAGTGGCACTTTTTCATCGCAATTATCCAGCCAAACCCGGGCCAAAACGGAATCCAGCCTTGAGAGGGGCCTTGGGGGGGAGTGCTGTCATGGTCAATGGACCAAGGAAATATATGCTGCTCCACATCCTTGTTGCGATGGGAACACTATCCCAAAATGCTGCTCCAATTATCCCTGGGAGACAAGGAAGGGCCTCTCGGATCTTGCCTAGCGCCTTTGGCGCCAGGCTCATCTGGGGTATGGGTATGGTGAACATTGGGTGCAACATGGTTCTAGACAACTCAACATGGAGGGCACTGGGCCACAGCCTCATTTTTTTGCTGTCTGAACATGCAGAGTAGTGTTTGGGTGTGGCTGGAGCTCCCCGGGTGTGGCTGGTTATATAAGCCATGCCTGGCTCAAAAATGTGCTTTGTGTTATTCTGCCTTCCAGCAGCGTAACGCTCACCGTTGCTCACAGCCTGCCACTCATCATCGCCAGCATCTGCAACAAGGAAAGAAAGCATCAGCATAGACACATCCCTCGCAGCTACCCTACTCCCCGAGTAACTTACCTGAATGTCCTCTGCTTCCACCCGCTATAGAAATCAAGGAACCATTCTTGCCGTTGTCCTGTGCAGTTTGCTTGTTGCATCCCGCATAAACTCCGACACCTAGAAAAGAAAATGACAAATCAGCGTACAAGAAGTAAGACAATAATATCGCGGTAGCAAGTGGGTGCGCGCATATACTTACCAATCAGCTGAGACAACAAGACCACCACGCAGGACCTTCGCACAGAAGTCTCTTCAGCGCTGGAACCTCCCGGAACAGCGCTGATTCCTGCAACACAAGTAAGGACATTAGACACGTAGTAAAGGTACGTTTAACAACGAACATACACAACCATAACCTGGTGTGAAATCGAACATCCAGTTGAAAGACGGAGTGCTTGGACACTAAATAGAACACGAAAAAGCAGAAAGTTAAGCCCGCTTAAGAAGTCGTGCCACAGCAGGTCTGGGCCAGACTCAACAGTCAAAACTGCCATACGAACCAGTGAAAGTAACTAGGTTCCACCGCAGGAGTACAGAGACCGTGCCCCTGCTGAAAGCAAGCAGGACGGAGAGCTTGCCTACAACAGTAATAAGGAGCTGACCATTACCCCCTGGGAAAGACACGAGATACCAGAACTGCCAGCTATCAGAAGCAGAACTCTGAAAAGAAGATGCCCAACCTCAGCGTTCGAAGCCCCTGCGGAGACAAGGTGAGCGTAACAATTGAATGGGTCAAGGAGGACTCTTTGGGCCTCATTACGAGTTTGGACGCAGCCATGGTGCTATTAGCACCATGGCTGCGTCCAAACTCGTGTCCTGGTCCGGGTTTCTTGAATGGGGAGTTACAGGGTCATTCCAACCTTGGGGGACCCTGTCAATCCACATTCAAAATACCCATCCCAATTCCCATTCGAGCCCCCATAGGGCTCAATGGGAATGGGGAGGGAGCTAATAACGGGCCCGTTATTAGCTCTGTGGTCCCTTAGCGGCTCCCGCTACAGGCGGCTGGTAAAACCAGCCATAGTTAGCGGGATCCGCTAAGGGACCTCATAATGCGGCGGTAAGGGGTTAACAGCACCGGCATCCTTACCAGCGCCGTTAACCCCTTACGGCCGCACTCGTAATTACCCCCATTGTCTGCGTCATTTGGGAGAAGATAGGTGCAACAAGACAAACCAATGTTCATGCACACACCCCCTTCCATAGCCATGAACATATCCAGAATGTATCTCTTCTGAGGGTCATGAGCCTGAATGCCCTTAATTCAGTCTTTATCGAAATGAGACCCAGCTCTGTTTGGTTCACCAACTGATGCGTCTCCCCCCTGGTGATCTCATGCCACTTGGTATTTGCTGCATTCTGGATACCTGCACCAGGAGAGAGGTAAAAAAGGTTTCCGTTATGGTAAACCATTTGGACTGGTCTGGGATCATCTTCAATTTATCAGATGAGTCTTTGGACACATAAATGGATCTTTTCTGGTGACAAAGCCTTGGTGAGCGGGGGCGTGCTTGTTGGGTGGATTAGTTGTTTCTGGGTGCAGCATATATTTATGACCGTCAGATGCTTGTCAGGAACTACCAAAACTAGTGAGTGCCAGGTTGTCAGTGAACATACGCCCCTCTGTATGGCCAGAAATATAGGTATGTATATTGTCCATTAACGCCGCTATGCTTTCAGTCAGGTCACTGATAAAAAGTGTCTTTTAACAACAAGTGCTCATTCCTATTGGTATAGAACCATTTACTCAGAGGAAAAGCAATAATTCACTGGCATCTTCACTTTTTCTGGGTTCTCACTTAACTCAAACCACATTAATGTTGGCACATCATTTCCCCATGTTCTGCCACATTTCTGATAAATGCGTGCCACTACATCCTCTGAGAACCCCAGTAAGCCCCTGCTGCACAACTCATGACTCCTGCCATCCATCTGTCATTGGAAAATAGAGTTCCTCCCATTTTGAGCACTGATCTTATTTTGCGACGTGCATGTTCTTTCCTCCTGGCACACTCTTCATCCTCTTTGTCCAGAATTTCAGCTTGTACCGTGTGCCCCTGGAAAAGACTTCTTACTCTGCAGAGGGCCATGCGTACTAAACAACTTGAGTGCACTTGTTGTGTTAGGTATCAGAGAGCATAGCAGCTCTCGTTGTACCTCGCCCCCCTACTCACACACTCGCGCATGTGATTATACCATGTTTTGTGGGTCTCGAGGTGTTGCACATCCGCCATTGTATCTAGCATCAGCCCATTTTGCTCATTATATTCTATTTCCCCTCAGTTTCTTTCCTTATTTGTTTCATCCCCAACTGTTCATCTGTGTCATTCCCATACCCACCCATTATATGCCCTAACCATGTAAAATAATGACCACGAAACAATAGAGAAACTACAAAAAGAAAACAACATATGCAACATAACATATATATTAGATGACACTTGTATTATTGAACCTTCAGAGGGGTTAGAAAAATAGAAAACATGCAAAAAAATCCAAACCTTTCGTCACAGTTTAGGGTTTGATCAGGTGTAAAATCATAAGAAAACATGCTGCAAAGTATACTTTATATAATTTAGTAGCTGCTTCATTTCTGTGAGAAGGTTGAGAGGAACTAGCTACTTTCCAAAGATCAGATAAGTGGACTCAGTATTACAACTCCTTTTCACGAACAGTGAATGGGGTGGCAAAGAACACTGTATACATGCCCTGAAAACGCTGATCGTTCCAGCACCAGACGAAGGTTAGTATGAAAATCTGGTCTCGGGGATATAGTTGTAGCACAGGTAAGTGCTGCCCTGTGATCATCTGATGCTGTGGGTGTAGTTGTAAGAGGTTTATGCATTCTTCTCCCATCACTATCTAGTGTGTGAAAAGTGGTGATATTTGCTTGGCTGCGTTCTCAGGCTAAACAAAACCAGAGGGAAGACAATGTAGCCAATTCCTCCCTAACATAGTACACATGTTGGACAATGTACTCTTCAACAGTCCCATTGGCCTGAGAGTTGTAAATCAAGCACCGTTTATGCTGCATCCCAAGTAGGGATGCAATTTCTTTGAACAATTCATTTTAAAAGTGGGTTTCATTATCAGACTTTAGGGCCTCACATATCCCTGAGCAAGTAAAAATTGTGTGTACTAGAACGTTAGCCACTGATTTAGTATCTGGTGGTGCGTAAGGGCTAGCTTCAATCTAACAGGAAAATGGACAAACCACAAAAATAAGGTAAGAGTAATTACTAAACCAATTTAACATATTTACTTTATCAATGTGGAGTTCCCAGAAAGTTACAGTTGGATGAGGCAATGTGCCGTGCAATGTCCTGAGAGTTTGTCCTGTGCTGTAAAGATGCCAAGTAGTGCTATTTGCCACAAATTAATTAACATATTCAGGCAGGTTGGGGACAAACCAGTCCTCCTGAATGTCAGCTGCAATGTGCTGTTTATAAATAGGCGCTTGGTCAAGAGCAACCATGAGCAACTCCCGTGAGATTACTACTTTATATGTAATGTTTTATCTCTATATCAACTCAGTCGGTGACAGTGAGCATCTCCTTTTAACCCAAAGCTCTTTCTCTTCCTGGGGCGCCTTGCGTTGTAGTACAATTGTTTTCGAGAGCGGTACTGCAATTGTAAGGGTGCAGAGGTACGAGTCCGACACAGTGGTGGCATGTTTATTTGCAAAGACTTTTATTTGTATAAGTAACAGAAAAGGAAAACCTTATATTGCCCTATTACTATGAGGGGTTTCCCTGCCTGAACAAAAATACTAAGGACTCTGTTAGGATGTCCGTAAAGTAAAGTGTCCACCGTCCTGTGATCAAACCTATTTCCGTCCCTTACACTTTAAACTAACTAAGGATAAACTGGTTGTCTTCTTGATCCAGAAAGAGGTTCCTTTCATTCTGGACACAGACCAAAAGTGTTCAATTCTTGATATTTATAAGCTTGATCTTAAATGTTCATTGGAGACCAAATACATCTCCCAGATTGGTATCAGGCCTGGTTCATGATACTGCCAGACCTGACCGTAGAGTTTCCTTTCACAAGAAAAATACAACGTCCAACATATGTAGCATCAGGTTTGGTTTACTATCCTGGCAGGCCTGACCGTAGACTTTCTTTTGACAAAAAAAAAAACACTTTTTATTTGTTTATTATTATTGCTTTATAGTTTAAAGGTAAACATGTAGCAAAAAAAAACAGCATGTCCTTGTGGATTTTGCAGGAGGCTAAAGTCCTCATGAAGTGTTTCTCACTCGCCAAGTCCTGGGCAATTTTCCCAGTTTCAGGACTTGTCCTCGGAAGCTTTGTTGGCTAGCTCTTTTTCCAAGATAGGCCTGTAGAATGCAAACATGGCTAAAATGATTAATATTTTGACCCCACTTAGCATGTATTTCGACCATGTGTCTGCCGTTTATTGTTTGAGAATCTGACAGAAAATGACCAAAGAAACATGTCCATTGCACTGGGAAATAGGAACATGATGTAAAGAGGTGCTTGAGTGTTTTTTCCTATCATTCTCAGTACAAAATCTACATCTGGGATTCATGGTGTGGGTAGGGTCCCGTGTTGAGATAATTTCACCAGTAACACATAAATTAAAGCGGATCCTCATAAAAAATGCCCAGACCCCCTAGATCAGGGTATTTAATTAGATACGGATATGAGAATCCGAATCCTCTTTTTCTCATTTCTGCTGCTAATTCTTGATGGTGGTTCCGCTGGGATACTTCTTCTTCTTCTTCTTCTTCTTCTTCTTCTTCTTCTTCTTCTTCTTCTTCTTCTTCTTCTTCTTCTTCTTCTTCTTCTTCTTCTTCTTCTTCTTCTTCTTCTTCCAGTCATTTAATATTAGTTTCTTCCTAATTGTTGCCGGGGTAAGAAGCAGGTAATTCATTTGAATTTCCAAGGCCTCTGTTAGTGATATGCAGTCTTTTTCCCAGGAGATAATTAAAGGATTGGTTCTCAGTAAAAGGCCTGTTGAGCGATTTGTTCATTGGAGCTGGAGGAATCATCAAACATTTTGCGTATAGGGACAGTTTGCTCCATTGCACTCCCATTAGCACAGAGTTCAAGGCTAGTTCTTTCCTTATCAACTCGATGAATGTTGATTGGGGAAACCCAACACTTTTTTTCCAGAATCGGCCTTTCATTCTGGGCCACCATTTTAACAGCAGGTTGAGGAGAACTTTTGAACCATAAGTTAGCATTGTAATGACCTTTGATCTATAGAACTCCATAATTGGAGTAAGCGAGAATTTACGATATTTACTTTTTAGGATCACCACTTGACTCATCAGAGTTCAGACCTTTGTTGTTAATGATTCCACTGCTTTGGTTTCTGCCCTACTACAAGAGATCATTATTCCCAGGTATCTGAATGAAGAAACCTTTGTTATCTCTTCTTTGTTCAGGTGCCATTTGAATTTTTTCTTATTTCCGACTCAGCCCATTTTTTAGGATCAGTATTTTTTTTTTTTTATGTTGTTCAACTCTGAGTATTTCTGCAGTCCCTCTACCTGGTGTTGGAGACCAATTTTTGTAACGTCCAGAAGGACCTGGTTGTCTGCATAGAGTATATGGGTTATAGTAATTGTTTCCTATTTGGGTGAGAACCATCGCACTGAGGCCATATACTTAACAAGGTCTGAAATGTAGACGTTGTAGAGGGCTTGGGCTAGGGCACATCCCCGCTTTACTCCTCTATAAGTTTGGATTTTTTCACTTAGATGGCTTGTGATGGTGAGTCAAACTCTAATAGAAGAGTGTGAGTAGAGGCCCTTTATTAAGTAAATCTCTGGGGCAATTTTTTTCCATCAGTTTCTGCCAGAGAAGATTTCTGTTGAGACTGCCACAGGCCTTTGTAAAATGCACAAATGCCAAATATATTTTATTCTCAGATGTAAAAATGTTTGCTTTCAACATGGAAATGATGAATGCTGGAGGAGCTGTACCTAAGCCTTTTACGAAACCGGCTTGGAAATTGTCCTGTAAGGCATTGATTTCCAACCACCAGATCATTCTTTTCAGCAATAATGATGCGTATCATTTCCACATGACATTGAGGAGGGCTAGCGGCCTATAGTTATTTGGCTCAGCTCTTGCTCCATTTATAAATATATAAATATAGGGATTATGTTGGCGGTCTTCCAAAATTTCAGAATCTGTTTTTTATTTAAGATTTCTTGAAGGGCCATGTCCAACAGCTTGGCCCATTGTTCAGAATGTTTTCTTCATCATTTGGTTGGATATCCCATCCGGTCCCGATGCACAAGAAGCATTGAGTCTTTTTATAATTAATATTAGGTCCTTTTGGTCGTAAGATAGGGATCAATGCTCCAGAGCCTGTTTCTCTGGCTTTGTCTTCTGATTCGAATCCTCGAAGAGCTTAGAATAAAATTCTATCGAAGCTGCTTCAGTTACTCCTGTGACTTGGAAGCAGTGTTGTGTTTGAAACGGTGCTCATAAAAGTGCCCACATTTGAGCTGTACTAACTAACTAAATAGATTCTTGTATAGTGCAACACTAACCCTAGGGTCTCAGGGCACTCACATGGACAAAAAAGACATGAAACACAAATCGGATCATGATTATAGGGGATTGAGAGGTCACTTAAAGACAAAGTGACTAACAGAGTCAGTGCCAATGTCAGAGTTTATTCAGATATGTGTTGTTAGTCATATGCTTGTAGAGTTCCCTTTTATTGCAGCCCTTATTAATTCAGCCTCTTTTTTGTAAAAGGGCTGATCTATGATTTTCTACACCATCCTTTCCTCATCTCCTTATGTTTCTGTGCTAACATGACGTTTTAGGTGTGCTGGTGTGTAGGCTTCTGGTGGGCCTGCACTTGCTTCTTCTTTATCCTATAAAATGCCAGCAGATTTGTATAATCCACCATTGCTTTTGATTTATCATATTTATGTTTTCTGTCTCTTTTTCTAGATTCTCAGCTATTTGGTCAACTTTTGGAGTTCAAACTCAGGTGATTTCCTTGACTACTTACTTCTACTGAAATGGCTAGTTTTGGATGGATGTTAGAGGAGGAGGATGACCAAATAAGTTTCAACCAATTTTGGTCGCTTTTTTATGTTGGTATAATACCCAAGGATGTTATTAGCAAAGTAATTTCTCGGGAAACAAAGGTGTAATCAATAATCCAGGACAAGCCTCCCCTCTTTCACATAGCATGACAGAGCTCATCTTTTTCAAAGTGGTCGTTGATCATATGTAGGTCTTGACTCTTCCCAAACCTGTGCCATAACTGAGATGTCCCCTTTAATTCTGTTGTTTTATTTCCATTGTCCAGAACTGCATCATAGGATGTCATTTCAAAGCTGTAAAATTGTCATTATGTCATTCTGAAGTTTACTTTACTTTCGAGAAACTACCTCCACCAAACCTTATAGTTATTCCGTAATCGCGCTCGATGCACGGGACTTAATTGCCTCGAATTGAAAAATATGCTCCTGTCAAAAATAGCCGTCTTTTACTCGCAACTGCTGAAATCCATTTTCCCTCTGATATCCATTCCTGAATCATTGCCAGTGTGACTTGAACTAATCTTAAGTAGCTATCACCTACCCTGAACCTCCTACAGGGAATTTAAATCATTTTGAGCATATTTTTCCCTTCTTTGCATACCACATTTAAAAGTACTTTTGCCTGTGTTTAAAACCATCCCTGTTTCTCTAAGCTTGCTAGGGGGGAACTGAAATTCGTATTGTATTGTGATTGTATTCCTGAAAATTGTGTGCTTAACTTCCATCTCCTTATATTGCATAGGGGGGGAGTGAATTGCCACAAGGGGAAAAGTGAACATATTATCTCTTGTGAAACCCTATCAGTTTATTTCTGTACTGCATTTTATTCATCATTGCATTTCCTTGAAATCATAAAAGTATTCTCAGCTACCTTATCCTCTCTATACCAACTCCTAAGTAATTAAATAAGCGTACAATTGTAATATTATCCATTGTTGATCACTGTCATATGCCTAAGTGTGCTATCAAATATTAATTTATTCATAAAAGTGATAGATATAGATATAGATATACATATATATATATATATATATTGTTTACTTTTTCTTGGCTCAGTGAGGTCAGGGGATTTAAAGAGAGGGGCGTTATATAAGGGTTTATCATCCAGGTTATACTTTGTCATAAAAATATAAAAATAAGGGTTTCCCTTGGGCGTCCCAGGCGAGGCACTGACTTAGTGGGATTGCTGAATTGAAGTCACTTAACAGATTGGGGGCTTGAGCTGGGGATTCTGGATTAGATCTATCACTTGTGCAGATTAATACAGTGTGCTAACTGACAGGATACATAAATCGCTCTAAGGAAACGGTCTGTTTTGCCAAATAAAATACAAACTTCTGTAAGTCAGGAAGGAAATCAATTTCCAGAATGACGACCTTGGTAGATATCAAAATAGCCAGAGAACACCTCTTACATAAGCTTTTTGTGAGAGGTGAGTGGGCTTATCAGGACCAGGCGGTCTGGTTGCAGGCAATCGCACCCCAGATCACTGAAACAGGGTCAGACACATGGAGAGATCAGGGTAAATTACATGTGGCCCTGAGTGAACTATATATGGCCCCTAAAGCCAAAGATGAGCACGACAAGATTGTCAGGATAGTGGCATATTTATATTTATATATGGGAGACATACAGAACAAATGTGCTGAAGGCCAAGATCTCGCAAATAGGTAACTGATGGTGTTAGAGAAGGCCCAATCTGACCTCGTCTCTTCTGAGCAGAGGCTGCAGAGGAGCCAAGAGTCACAAAACAATAGTAGGCAGTATATCATTAAAATAAAAGAGGATATGGGTATCCTGCAACAGGAAAAGTCTGACCAGGATAGATACCAGATTTCTGGCCTTGCAGAAGGAGTACCAAGAAGGTTTGGACTCCCTACTGCAGAGCCAGAAAAAGCTGGAGCAATACATAGATTTCAACAGGGCATGCACAAAGCAGGTAGCCACCCTGCATGCCCAACTGGATAGAGAAAAAGAGGAGAGCAATAAACTGATTCTGAAAGATCTGGATACCCAGACAGAATTTGAGGAAGAGCGACAGAAAGCTGCTGCCTTCCAAAGGCAAAGGGACGACCTAGCGGCACAGATGCAGGCTCTTAGTCAGGAAAGGGACACCTTAGGCCAGGAAGTCTGCCAATTAAAAGAAAAAATTGAAGAAAATCACCTGGCCCTCCAGGGGCTGGGTGACCTCCAAAAAGAGCATGAGGACTTGTTAGAGCACACAAGGAGGGTGGAAGATGCTCTGGCAAGAAAGGAGCAGGCCAGTAGGGATGGGACTCAGGAGGTAACCCTCCTGCAGCAAAGACTGGCCCAGTACTCCAGGACCAATCAGGAGGCACAGAGAGAAAATGAGGCTCTCTGTCAGCACAATGATAGGCTCCAGCAACAGGTAGCCATGCAGGGGAGACTGATAGAGTCGAGTAAGGCCTTAACTGAGGAACTGAAGGCGCAGGCTCTTGCAATGCAACAGGGAGCAGGGGCTGACAGAGATGAAGTTAGCTGGGAAAGGGAAACACCTGAGCATAACCTCAGGAGCCCTAGCACCAGAGGCCTTCATCTCTCCCATTCTATGGGCTCTGCCACCCCCATCTCCCCTGGCGCACATGTGCATAGGGCCACAGGGATGGCAGATTACTATCCAGCCGAAAGTATGGGGCTCATAGGCCAGTACCACCCAGGAATGGATGGGCGGGCATCCGGGTATGGGCACCTAAGTACAGTGCAATTCAGTGGGGAAGCCCAGGAAAGTAGGCCCACTAAGGGCATCCTGAAAACCTCTGCCCAGTTAGGTCAGTGGGGGGGTACCCATCAAATCCTGGCAGCAAGGAGGAATCTGAAGACTCCTCTGAACGTCACAGGACACAGGAGACCAGGTCCCCACATTCTGCCAGCCATTCCCAGGCTCGCAGAATCCGGGAGAGCCTGGAAGATCAGACGGGCACCTCTGGGAGCAGTGCTTCTGAGTCAGAGGATGAATGGACCAGGGTTACCCGAACCAAAAAGGCCAATAAGGCAAAAAGGGCCTTGTTAAGGGCCCCTTAAAACAGATTAAGGCAATAAGGAGTGTCATCACCCCTTATCACAAGAACACCAAGTATTCTGTTTGGGAACACTTGGAGCTTTACGAGTAAATGATGGAGACTTTCCATTTGAAGGACAGCAGTAGCTGCATTCAGTGTGTCAAATGGACCCCCAGAATACTCCAGTTTCTTTGCGGGGCTGGAGGACCAAAACCATTCAAGATGGTCCACATATAGGTTGGCCATCTTGAAACATTTTTCTGAACACAGAAATCCCCAAGAGGCTCGCAAGGCAGCCTACAATTTGCAATGTGGGGAGGGTCAGGCCCCACAAGAATTTGTGCAGGAATTGAAGCGTGCTTTTGCACAGACTACAAAAAGGGTGCGCACGGACAGTAAAGAATTTATTAATACGTTTTTCATGCCTTAACCAAATACATAATGACCCAGCTCGTGAGAGATTTTCACAAGAAAAGATCTTTAGACTGGTTCATTGAGCAAGCCACCCACATCTATGAGGTACAGAAACCAGTGCTGCTGCCAAGGTGGCAGAGGTCAAGGTTGCCCCCATTTTAGATTTGGAGATGGGGGGCCTAAAAACCTGCCTGCACCGAATAATTCAAAGCCCAGAAGGCCCTCGGGCCAGTCATAGACAGGGAGTCAAGGAGGTAGTCCCACAAATGGGGTCCCTCACTGCCCTGATTATGTAAGTCCCCGCTACAAGGGAAACCGACCCATCCTGGGTTATGTGTGGACTCCTCCAGCCCAAGGGGGGGATCCAGCCAAGCACCTGACCCAGGGAACTTCTCTCCTAACTTCCCACAGGAGGGCAGAAATTCCCCAAATCCTGGGCAGAACTTGTTCCCCGGGTATCCACCCAACTTCCAGCCCCAAAATCATCCATCCTTCTTTCCCCACTTCCCTGAGCCCACACCACCTAATCCGGAGAGGCGAGGCCAAGGGTGGAGGTGTACCCACATCTTCCCAACCCAGGATACTACCAGAGAAGGGATAGCTACCCTTCCCGGGATCTGCCCAGAGGAGGAAACAGAACCCCTTATCAGCGGGAGCGGGTTTCCCAACTTGAGCGCCCGGTCCAAAATATGGCACAGGAGCTGGGTCGCGTGCTAAGGGCTCAGCAGAACCCTCAGATGGGCATGCCGGCACAGAATGCACCTCTGGGCCTGGTGCTCCAGAACAATGATGGGGGCAGCACCCCGATAACCCACCGGTTCCCAGGGAGGAGGCACAAGGGGAAGGGGGGTGTAAAGGCTTGGAGGAAGCTTCCTTCTCCACTTGTAAACAGCCCCTGGAAACTCAGGAACCGGAAACAAAATCTCCTTCCCCTGAAAGTCTGCCACCCAAGGAGCAGAGAGGAGGTAGGAGAAACAAAGGACCCAAACAGACCCATTTTGTGGAGGAGGTACAGGTCTTCCAATTTGAGGGAGAGGGATCCTGGGAAAAGGATCTTCTCCTTCAGAGATGGGGGAACGCCTCCGAAGGAAAAATGGGTCCCAAGGGATTCCAACCCAGACTGGGGAGATGTGGGGATTGAGCTGTCGCCGCCCATCATTCTATCCCAGAACCAACAATACCGAAAACCCCTGGTTCAAACCCATCCTGGTGACTGCCTCCAAAAAGGGGGGGGCGGCCCAGAACCGGAACCAGGGGAACCCAAAACCGCATCCATGTCCAATTGCCAACTTTTTCTTTCAGATTCCCAAATTTCCTGCCGAACTCTGCCCAAATCTCCTCTCGCAATGCCCAAAACCAGAAAATTAGCCCACCAGTTGTCCAAAAATGTGCATTATCTGTGCCAACTTTAGGAGAAGGAGGGAAGATACTATGCCCCGGTACAAGTACAGGGGCAGGGTACAATTTTGGCACTGGTGGACACTGGATCCCAAGGTACTCTTCTGTCCAAAAGGGCCTTTGATGGACTAAATGCAGGAAGGGGGGAGAATTACCGTATTCCTCTCACCTCTCTTCCTGGACAACTTCAGAACTTTGACGGGAAGGAAATTTCCGTCGAGGGGACTGCAGATTTGGACATCAAAATTGGGCGACACAAGGTGAAACACCCGGTCATAGTAGTGACTCCAGAGGGCACCCCTTGTTTACTAGGGAATGACCTCCGGAGAAGGTTGTCACCCCTAATAGATTGCGAAACAAGGTCCTCTGGATACAGACAAGCCGACCAATAAAATTAATACAGAGTGTCAACCATTTTAGTTTAAACGGCACATGCCACATGGTTGAACACAAATCTGACGAAGTAGAATTTCACTTCCAGAACAACCAGATTCCAGATGTGACAGTAATAGCAGTAGGACAACAGACTGGTAATGGGGGGTCCTCTCTATTTCTGAAAATCAACCTTCCTTCCAGTTTAAGGTGGTATTCCACACTGGAAGGAAACACTCTGAAATTCTTTACTAATCCACAATCAGAAACTCCCACTCCTATAGTCCAGAAAGATGTGAAATCAGCTCAGAGCCTGGCTGATATTCAGCAAATTGGAGAGCAGTTGTTCATCGCTGTTCAGTTAAATGATGGGAAGGACTCTGTTCTCGCTCGAGTGTGTGTGAACAACGGTAAGAGCTTCATCAGCAAAGCCATGTTCCGCCAACTCCCAAAAGATCCAGCCATTCCCACATTCAAACTGATAGACACATGGGAAATGGATCTGGAAACACCCAATTCCAAACATCTCCTGCCAAGCAGGTGTATGCTCAAAATCTCCATTGGCAACAAGAGCATAGCCTTTTACTTAGGCAGTGACATTCTCAATCGCTTTGCCATTAGTTTGGACCTAATAAACTTCAAAGCTTGTTCACGATTAGCGGATAATCCCATGGGCTTTGATGATCCGAAAAAACAATTAAGTTAACTCAATTGCTACCTTATGCAGTTGAAATTCAGATTAAAGAGGGAGTCACCATCCCAGAAAGGACCCGACAATTCTCCCTGGAAGTGAAAGTTAAAAGAGGACAAAAATTGAAAAACCCTGATGCTTATATTCATCTAAATGCTTCTATCCAACAGCAAGGGTTGGGGGTAAACCCAACACCATTAGTCAACATAGAACATGACACCATTCCAATAGAGGTGGATAACAGCGACTTAAAGAGTATTACTCTAGCCGTAGGCACCATTATTGGAATGGCGGTTGATGACCAACATTTCTCCATTGATTTAAGAAATGAATTGTTAGGACCAATCCCCAAGGACTGCTTTGACAGTGACAGTTAGGACAACACAACGCCAGACAGGATCTTTACCTGGCATGGGGGGAACCTCCTGCTGTACACTTCCTGCCCTTATGGTAAGGAAGATGTGACTTGTGACTTCAGGAGGGATGAGGTGATTTTCCAGGTCCATGAGGGCTGCCCTTCCCACCTAAAGCCTCCAGTCCAAATCAGCACTCTGACCAGGGACTTCTCCACCCAGCTGGAGGAGGCCACTGAGATAGCAAAACCAGAAGTCTTTCCAGGCTTCAGGCAGATGGTGGACAAGAGAGTCAACCTAGCTGATGCCTGTGTGACTCTGGAACAGAAGCAAAAGTTGAAACAAGTTTTCTTGAATTTCCAAGATCTCTTTGCAGTAGACTCATATGACGGTGGTCGCACCGACATCCACACAACAACAATTCCCACGGACCCTGGCATGACTCCAGTGTTTGTGAAGCAATATCGCTTGCCTCTCGCATCAATGGAGTCCCTTACAGAAATAATTAAGAACCTTGAGTCCCGGGGAATAATCCGTCCAGTACACAGCACCTTCAATAATCCGGTGCTGTGAATATTGAAGCCAAATGGCCAGTGGAGACTCTGCGCTGACCTTAGGGAGCTCAACTGACGGGTCGCTACTTCCCGATGGCCTCTGCTCTACAGTGACCAAGGGCTGGCCCAGATTCAGATACCTCAACTCCGGCAATGAATTCAACATTTTCCTACACAAGGCCATGCCCGATCTGGGTTAAAGGGGTAACCTGGCTTATGTAGATGATGTCCTCATCAAACGTTCATCTGTGGAGGAACACATAGCGTAGATCTGTTATGTTCTGACACAGTTGAAGGCCACCAGAGCAAAACGTTCCTTTCAGAAAGCACATTGGTGTAGAACCCATGTTAATTTCTTGGGGCATGAGATTACTCCTCAGGGTCTCTGTCCCCAAGAAAAGAAAGTGGAAGCACTTCAGAAACTGAAAGACCCAACAACTCTGCGGGAACTAAGGAGCCTTCTTGGACTGACTAATTACAGCAGAAAGTTCATTGAGGGCTACGCAGAGATCACCAGACCCCTGATTCATCTCTTGAAGGGGGGGGTCAAGTGGGAATGGGGTCCAGAACAATTCGAGGCAGTAAGACAGCTCAAAAGAAGCCTCTCACAAGCGCCCTGCCTAGCTTACCCTGTCAGAAACAAGGAGTTTTTCTTGGAGACAGGGTTCTCTAATACATGCTTGACTGCAGTATTATATCAAAAGCATGACAAGGTCAATAAAGTAATCTCCTATGCGAGCAAAACTTTATCCTCTGTGGAGGAAACATTCAACGACTGTGAGAAGGCACTCCTGGCAACGGTGTGGGCATTGAAGAATTACAGCCCGTTAATCCAGGGGGAACACATCATAGTGGAGACTCCACACCAGCCTCTGCAATATCTCCAAAGTGACCGAATCCGGGCCGGAAATGTGAGTAATTCCTGAATTACTTCCTGGATTCTGTCAATGCAAGGCTTTCCTGTGGAGGTCAGATATTGCCAAAACAAGAAGAGTCCCCTCGCGCAAGGTCTGGCTGACTTGCATGATTGTGCCAGAGAAAACTGTCTCGAGGACGAAAGTCTAAAAATCAAGGACAACATGGAGGCATATCTTAATTCCACACACAAAGTCTTTGAAGTAGACAAGTGTGAGGGAATGCCCACTGTCTATGTGGATGGATGCTCTTACCATGTTGACAACAACGGGGAAAAAGAACTTGTGGCCGGCTTAGGGAATGCATGGGTGAATGAGTCCCCAGAACCCTCCACTGGATACAAAATTGGTCCCCGAAGTAGTCAGGTGGCAGAATTGATGGCTGTGTACCAAGCCATCCTCACTGCTGTCCAACATCAACACCACAAACTGGTCATAATCACAGATTCAGATAATGTACGGAACAGGTTCGTGGAGCACATGGTTAATTGGAAAAACAGAGGCATGGTATGTGCTAATAACAAACCCTTGAAACATGGGAAGTTGATTCAAAACATTGATGAGCTGGTCACCTCGAACGGGATGACCATCTACTGGAAAAAGATCAAGGGTCATTCCAAAGTAGAGGGACCAGACAAAACTGGAAATGACTTAGCTGATCAGCTGGCCAAAACCGTCTCCATCCAAGGGGATCTAATAGAGATTGAGTCCCTGTTGGGGGAAATCCAGGTCACTGCTATCACTAGGATCTAGACAAATGCTCACAATGATCTTTCAACTGCACAATGGAGTAAGGAGACCCCTGATGCTGATTTGATTACCGCTCAGAAGGGGGATCCAATAATTGGTAAATTTTACCAGCACCTTGAGGACCCTGAGAACTTTCCCCTGACGGATACCGATTACATTGGGAAAGAGGACCTTAGAGTGTTGATGAAATGTCCAAAAATGTTCCGAATCCAAGACGGTTTGCTGGTAAGGAAATCCCAAGCTGGCCATGATCAGTGGGTGGTCCCTACCTCATTCCGAAGCCTGATGTTAAGTCACACCCATGATGCAGCCACAGCTAGTCATAGAGGGTTTCATACAACACTTGAGATCTTAAGAGAGGTTGCATACTGGCCACACATGGGGCAGGACCTCGACCAATACTTGAAGGGGTGTCTTGTGTGTGCACAATTTCAGCCAACATCCCTCACACACCGTGCGCCTCTCCAAAAGAGGGCGATGACCCTGCCATGATCAGATTTGCAAGTCGACTTCATAGGCCCCGTGATTCGCTCCTCCAGGGGAAATAAGTACATGTTGACAGTGACATGCTTATTTACTAAATGGGTGGAATGTCTCCCCGCCCCAACTGCAAGGCAGAAACAGCAGCTGCCCTGATGATCAACCACATCTTTTGGCGTTTTGGTCTACCTCAAAGGATTGAGTCAGACAGAGGTAGCCATTTTACCAGCGAAGTAATGACTAAAATGCGGGAGATACTGGGGGTTAAAAGGAAGCTACATATTGCTTAACGGCCAGCCTCTTCTGGTGCAGTGGAGAGATACAACAGAACCATTGTGAGCATCTTAAAAAAGTTTGTGGCAGATTCTGGGCCAATTTGGGATATTTGATTACCTCTGGTCCTAATGGCCACCAGATCTACCCCTTCATCTGCAACTAAAATGTCACCATTTGAACTGATGACTGGACGCAAGATGGTGCTTCCCCAGCATTTGCTCTACAGGACCCAAGAGCAGACATTGATAAATGCCTCCACAACTCATGAGTATGTGTTGAATTTAAATAAAAACCTTCAACATGCTTTTGCCTATGCTCAGCGGAATCTAGAAAGATCAGCTGATAGCATGAAGACCCATTACGATTTGAAAAATACCATGAAAGAATACAATGTGGGAGACCGGGTCTATCTATACAATTTCCAGGGGAACCAGGCCAAACAGTGAACATTTCTGCCTACATGGAAGGGACCTTTTGAAATTGTAGACAAGATCTCCCCAGTCGCCTACAAGATCTGCATCCCCAAAGGCAGTTTGGCGGAAGGGGAAGACAAGTGGGTCCATATTAATCAGCTAAAGTGTTGCCATCCCAGGCACACTCTGCAGCAACTGGAGGAGTCCTCTACAATACCAGAGGGGGCCGCTCCATAGTAATTCAACTTCAACCCTAAAATATCCCACATATAGTCTCTAAAATATTATGATTCTTGAATGCAAATGTCTCCTGATTATATCTTGTTTTTTTTTTTTAAATGAGAATGCAAATGTCTTTTGAATTATAAAATGTATATGCCGCCCCACTATATCGATAGTGGGGGAGAAATGTCTACGAATAGGTATTGCCGCTTTGCTTTGTCATCCTAGGAGAGATGAAACCATGGAGACTGACCAAGGAGGACGACCCGGGGACCGAGAGCAAAGATCCGAGGGGCCCGGGGTACCGCCCAATACTCCCATCAGGACCGGCAAGGAGAACTGATCGATCGACCCTGGTGAAGGAAAAATGCTGAACTGTGTCATCTGTGGCGGAAAAGATGCTGAACTGTGCCATATGCGGAAATCTGAAGAAAATGATACGGACATACCAGCGCGTGGATCAAAACATCCTTTGCACCCAACTCCCCCTTGAGTCGAAATCAAAGTGCAGTGGGGCAGGGGGCTTGTTGGGTGTCTTGACCCACGTTCAAGTTATTATGCTGCAACATTTGGTGCTGTGGGCTTAGAAAATCCAAGATGGCCTAAAAGCCCACATTTGCGCCAGAATCCAGGAAACACGCGCAGTTTTGCGCACACCAAAATGGTTGCCTGACCTGCCACCAACCAGTGCGAGCGTGATGGGCCAGAAGTGCCATGAGTGAAAAGTGGTGCCAAAGGAAAAACAGCAGTGCCTGTTAGCTCAAAAAGCGCTTTGAAATCACCTTTGTTTCTCTGAAATGCAATCTAAAAATGCCTATTTTAAACATTGCAAGATATTCAAAAATCTCACTGAACATCAGCAGACATTTAGCAGAATGTAGTCTTTTGTGCATACAAAATCTGGAAAGATGAAGAGCCCAAAGCAATGTTTATAACAAAACTGGCTGAGCTGTGGATGCCAGCAACTTAACTGAAATTGGATTTAAAACCACTAAAATCGAAATGTTTAAAATAAATGAGTGACCTGCTTTTTGAGTGTCACATAGGTTGCAACAGTTTGAATGTCAGTTTTGAACTTAGAATCAGCATTCTAGCAGCATGTGTAAAAATTGTAAGTTTGATTTGAATGAAGAAAACTGGAACAAAAGTGACATTTAACTGAAGCCTGGCTTGAAGAGATTGAATTCTGCCCGGCAACTACCCCCGACAGGAGTTGAAACTTGCCCAGCAACTGCATTTGCAGGCCTGGCTGCCTTCTGCTGTTCCCACCTAAAGAAGATTACACATATCTGTTTGAATCAGGGGAGGAGCACCTGGGAGCAGGGAAACAGAACAATGAGCTTTCCTTGGTTCAGGCAAATGTTAAATTAGGGGGGTTGTAAATGGCTTCCCCTTGGAAGAAACTGGGAGGAGCAGTGCCCCTGTGAGCAACCTGAGTTGGATGAAGTGGACAAACCAGAAATTCCACCATGTGCTTTGGGAAACCACACCCCCCTGGGCCAGAGCATAATTTTAAAAAGATGGATAATTCATAGTACAGACTTGTCAACATTATATAATTAATATCATTATTCTTGTGATTTTTCTGTGCACATTTTAAGAGGTGTTAGGACTCTGTGGTATGTTCTGGGGGGTAGTAGCGGGAAATAAGGTATTACTCCGAATGTCTGTATGTTAAAAATCTGACACTTTATCATCTGATGCCCATGTTCCTTGTGCATGTTTGTGTAAATTCTGGAAAAGTTTAGAGGTTGTGTTATTGATGAAAAGGGCAGAATTCTGTCATAAGTGGACACAACATCTTACAAAGACAGGGATCGGATGGTTTGGTGCTACAGAAAATATGTTAACTGAACATATAATATTAGAAAAATGGTACATAGATAAATATGGATTTGGATCAAAAATAGATTTGTGTGCAAATTGACAAGGGGAGTGTTCTTTCTGCATGCCATAAAATTGATGCCTGATGACACTCCATTCCTTCCCCCAATCAAGGGAGAGAGGAGAGCTTGGCCAGTGATAAGTTGTGAGGGGTAGGCTTAGTTATGCCCACGGACACACCCATTTTCAAAACACATAAAAAGAGACTGCTTTGGACAGGCAAGACACTCACTGTCCCCTTTCTTGCGAAGTGCTTTGCCGGACCAGAAAATATCCACAAGGACCATCTCCAGAACTTAGAATCCAGACTTCAGACCTTGTAGCAGAGAGCCCTGAACCACCAGCTGAATCCTTTTTCAGCAGGCCTCAAAATCTTTTGTAAATTATTCAAACAGCCGGGCTGAGCTGTTTGATTCTGGCTAGATCCCTGTGCCAGTACCCAGAAAGCAGTGCTGTATCCAGAATCCACTTGATCCAGACCAGCAGAACCAGAGATCCTGACTGCCATGCATTGCCGAGTGCCAGACCAGACCAGCAGAGCAGAGCTGACCCAGAGAGCTGTGGCTTCAGAACCACCCGCCAGGAGTCCAGTCCAAACCTGACCAGACCTTGACGGCCTATTTCAAATTTATAGTGTGAGTACTCAGCTAGAACTGTGCCAGAACCAATCTCTTAGTTTAAAATAATCTGATTCAAACCATTTTAACCTGTCCAGAACTGCATCATAGGAATCGTTTGTTCATTCTGTCATTTCAAAGCTGTAAAAGTGTCATTTTGTCATTCTGAAGTTTACTTTAATTTCGAGAAACTACCTCCACAAAATCGCCTGTATCTTTTAAGCTAAGATTCTAAGCTTTCTAACAAGCCTTACACCGACTTTCTATTCCTTATAGATATTCCGTAATCGCGCTCGACGCACGCGACTAAATTGCCGCAAATTAAAAAATTAGCTCCTGTCAAAAATAGCCGTCTTTTGCTCGCAACTGCTGAAATTTGTTTTCCTTCTGATAATCATTCCTGAATCATTGCCAGTGTGACTTGAACTAATCTTAAGTAGCTATCACCTACCCTGAACCTCCTACAGGGAATTAAAATCATTTTTAGCATATTTTTCCCTTCTTTGCATACCACATTTAAAAGTACTTTTGCCTGTGTTTAAAACCATCCATGTTTCTCTAAGCTTGCTAGGGGGGAACTGAAATTTGTATTGTATTGTGATTGTATTCCTGAAAACTGTGTGCTTAACTTCCATCTCCTTATATTGCATATGGGGGGAGTGAATTGCCACAAGGGGAAAAGTGAACATATTATCTCTTGTGAAACCCTGTCAGTTTATTTCTGTACTGCATTTTATTCATCATTGCATTTCCTTGAAATCATAAAAGTATTCTTAGCTACCTTATCCTCTCTATACCAACTCCTAAGTAATTAAATAAGCGTACAATTGTAATATTATCCATTGTTGATCACTGTCATATGCCTAAGTGTGCTATCAAATATTAATTTATTCATAAAAGTGTGATATATATATATATATATATATATATATATATATATATATATATATATATATATATATATTGTTTACTTTCTCTATAAACCTTTTAAATTGCAAAACAAACCTACTACTTGGCTCAGTGAGGTCAGGGGGATTCAAAGAGAGGGGCGTTATATAAGGGTTTATCATCCAGATTATTACTTGTCATAAAATATATAAATAAGGGCTTCCCTTGGGCGTCCCAGACGAGGGACTGACTTAGTGGGATTGCTGAATTGAAGTCACTTAACAATGGTCGACTTCTGCCGGTCTTGGTGTACGCAGATGACACTCTTTTAATGGTGCATACCCCGATGGCCCTACAGAGGCTCATTCCCAACTATGCTTGCTTCATTGACAGCTTTGATTTGGTGGTTAATGCAGTGAAGTCAGCAGTGATGGCCTGACTTAGAGGGAGGGGCACCGTGAAGTTCAAGGCAATGTATTGTAGGGGCACTCTGATCCCCAGGGTCAATGATTTAGACTCAGGGGGATAGCTCAGCGCAACTAGTTTGCCTTGGAAGCAAGATGACACGAAGCAACACAGGTCCGATTTCCGGGTCTGCGCTTAGAAACCTCTGGGTGTTTAAGCGTGTTATAAATACGCAACTAAGACAAAAAAAACAATTACACAACTAAAAAACTAAAAATTCCTGTAACAGCGCCTCGATTCCCACGGGCTGTGTGAGTGCTTTAAAAATGTAAATAAATAAATAAATAAATAAATAAATAAATAAAATAGACTATCTGGGGCCAGGTTGTCTTCCAATGTTTGCCCAAATTCACATGTGAGCAAACAGGCAACTCATTTTAAGCAGGCAATGGGAGGCGTCAGCAGGTCAATTGGTATGTTTAGAGCTAAACCAATTGACCTGTTGCTAAAATTGCATTACGGTAAAGTGCTTCTTTCGCTAGATTTGGGATGGAGTTATGAGGATATTCTAATATTACCTCCATCCAAGTAGTGGAGAACCCTTTTTTTTTAAATTATCCGGGGCCTGCCGTCCTATGCTCTGAACATTTAGAATTGGGCTGTAAACTAATTGGGGACATGATTTCCCTGCTGCCCTTCCTTCATTGGCTCAGCTTATGGGGCAATCAAAAAGCAGTCCTTACCCATGAGTTGAACAACTTCATGATTTCCAAAGATATTGGTGGAAAGTTTTGATGGCTGAGTTATATTAAGAAACACAAGTTTGAAATTAACGTCACACATTTGTATCCACCTCTTAATGTCATAGTGTGAGGGGAGATACAACTGTTGACTAGCTGCTTTCATGATCATGTAGGCATAATGAGAGAGATCTTGGAGCTACTGAAACCCAAGAACAGAGGGCAAATCACCATCATGTCCTCTGGTATATAGAAGTACCTACTGTGGGCTGAGTCACCAGCGGAGCAGGTCATCATAGCAAGGGCAAGGTTTGATTTTGTTTTGTTAAGGGCGATGGTAGGAGCATGGTCAGCGGAGATTGACAATCAGTCTTGTCCCTAGTCTGATGCCCCATAGGAGGATCTCGCCCATTTGTTATTTTTTTGTCGCACCTATATGAGAGTTCTCTGTTATGCCCACTGCTGCATGAATTGTGTTTTGTGCAATAACGACCCACACTGATTTTATTATAATGGGTTGATTCTCCACGTGTTGGTTGGACACTCGTGTTAGACCTAGAAATAACACTTTATATTAGAAAGTGTATGTTTGGGAATATGTCATGAAATGTGGCTCTGTACGGTAACTATAGATTTTATGATATGATGATTGATATGTTTGATTATTTATTTATTTATTGACATCTGTATTGTTATTTTATCTTACATTTGCACTGTTTGTATGGAAAGTTTTGTACATTTCCGAAATAAACACTATGATGATGATGATGATGATGATAATTCCTTTGTAATTCCCTTTCATCTCGGGGGATGTGAATGTGTCTGGTTTCTGTCTATTCAGCTCCCTATGTATCCCAGCAGCCGGCCCAACCCTTTCCCTACGTTTGGGAAGTGTGGCTGTGAGCTCTGGTCTATCCTGGAGACAGAGCGGGGCTTCCTTGCAATTGTCGCGTTTAGCTGTCCCTCCTCAGCAGCTCAGCAGCATTCGGCACTCTCTCCTGCTGCCGGCTGCATGCCTGCACTTGCTGTATTCCGCTTTATCCCTTTGGTGCTCTGTCAGCTGGGCGTATTCCTCTTCTCACTCTGGCTTTGCCAGTTGGGTTTCCTATTTTCCCACCACCGGCTAGGTTGCTCTTGCATGGACCTCCTGGGGAGAGTCGTCTCTTCTTGGCAGCATTTCTTCCTCTTCCTTCGGGTCCCTCGCCACAGAACGAGCATCTGGTTCCTTGCTCCTCCTGGACTGACCTGAAACGGAAAGCCACGACAAAGATCTCACCATTACACAGTTAAAAAAGAAGTGTGCGGTTGACTGCTTCCATTAAGGGGGTTAATACTTTGATTGATGAAATAGGGGTCTTAATGGCTGATATTGACCAGGTGGGAGGGAATCCTGGGGGGGAGAGTGAGAGATTGGGTATCTGGATAGGTGTCAGGATAAGGGTGGGTTTGCCCACATGACAGAATGCATTAAAGAGAAGTTACAGCAAATTAAATTGACATTTGCTAATACCAAGCAGAATATATTTAAAGTCGAAGGGGCGAATTCGAAATGTTTTGATTGCAATCTTATAGCTAGATTAAGATCTGAACATAAATACGGAGGGAGTAGTTACACACTCCCTATCTTAGTGGACCCTGTGGAAGATGAAGAGGCCATTCTATCTTCCCAACAATCTGTTATGTGCTGTATTGATATCCATGCTGGGCAAAATGTAACCCCCACCCTGCCTCTGACGCTCAATGTAGCAATCCCCATCTCAAATCGTTGTTTACCCCTTTTAGAAGAAAACGAAAGAAGAGAATACTGTCACTGGGTGGGGAGCGGCGGTCGGTTGCTTCGTCGATGCAGTTAGTAAATAAAGGTGGGGAAGAAATCCCAGAGCGTCAGATATGTCAGCCTAAGATAACTATTAAATCCCCGCCGCAGCAAGATGTGGTGGGTGGCGGTAGAAATAATCGCTTGGATTATCAATGGGTAAAACATGAAGTTGCAGCACTGAAAATTTTAGATTTGAAATTTAAATAAGAGATGGGGGTTATGAGACAGAAGCTGTCAGAGCCAAATGTGGTCTGTTAGAATGTGCCACGGCAGATTGGGGAAACTCGCCAACCCCTAGCATACATTTTGCAGCAGTAAATCAGGTGATCGAGAGGCTTCTTAAAAATCACCCCCTTCCCTGTGATAATCAGATTACTGCCTATCCCACATCTAGTGCACCAGCATCAATAATCCTCAGATGAAGAATATAAGCTTCCCAAAGTCCGGACAGACCATCCCTAGAAAAGCTAGAAGCCAAACTAATGCTAATGGGCAGCTTCATAATATCATGCACCCGATGGCTGATGCCAACACTAAAACTAGGCTGCTGTAAAGACAAAGAGGTGAGGACAGGGGATGGGAGAGGGAGAAGGAGAAGGAGGGAGAAGTGCTGGAGGGAGGGGCCCATGGGACTGGGAAAATGATAAGGAGTGCTCAATAGGGCAAGTGCCAGGGGGAGCCAGAGGGAGGTAGGGGTAATGGTGAGGAGGAGGACTGGAGAGATGCTGTACCAAGGCTTGATGCAAAGGATATGTCTTGCAGTCCTATTCTGGATTATTTGAAGAGGGTGGAGTGAGGAAAGAGGAAGATTAAGGAAGAGGCTGTTGCAGTAATGAAGCCTTGAGGGAACCATAGCTCGGGATACATTTAGTTTCTGGGGGAAACTGTGGTGGCCAGGAGTCAGTGGGGCAACTATTAAATTAGCCTGAGTTGTGTTGGACAATCGGTCTTGCACTATTTGTCCAGTAATACCATGTAGTTGTGGAAGGTCCCTTAATCTGTAAAACCAAAGGGTGGAATGTCATAGGGCCTCATTACGACCCTGGGGCTGACGGAATGAAGGGGGCTGGTACGGGACCAGCCCCTTCATTCCATCACGGCCGATTACGAGGTTCCCTTTGCGGGACCCGGATCAGACGTCTGGTAAAACCAGACGTCTTTTCCGGGTCCCATGAGAGGAAGAGGAAGGTAACAATGGGACACTTGTAATGTGCCCGTTGTTACCTCCCTCCTCATTGAGCCCTATGGGGGCACAAATGGGAATGGGGAATGGTTTCTGCAAGGAGGACTTACCGGGTCCTCCTATGTCGGAATGACCCGGTAAGTCCCCATTGCAGGAACCCAGTAATGGAGCCCGGTTTCGAGGCAGCCATGGAGTTAATAGCTCCATGGCTACTTCCAAACTTGTAATGAGGCCCATAGTGAATATTACAGCAGCCCTGTTTTTAGTTGCCCATTCACCAGCATAACCTTGATATAATCTAATTCTCCAGGGTTATCAGAGTGCATGCGGCATACTTGAATAATATCCACTCTAAGCAAGGCAAGGCACTGCATCATATGGCTTACCCTGAAAAAGTTAGTAATTTCCCAACTAATTCATCACACTGAATCTGTTGGCTGTCTTCACATCCACCAGTCTGGCTTCAGAGCAGCCAGAGGCATGGAAACTGCTTTTCTCAACGCCTGTGATGACCTGCTCTCAAACCTCGACTCCAACTCTCCTTCCGCCCTTATTCTCCTTGATCTGTCCTCTGCCTTTGACATGGTAAATCATTTAATTTGCACAAATCGTATTTGTGATACCCTAGGCATCACAGACAGGGCACTGGTTTGGTTAACCTCTTTCCCCTCAAACCAGCCCTCCCAAAATCAACTGGTCCCCTTCCTCTCCTCTACCTCACTCTTGACTTGCAGCATCCCTCAGGGCTCTAATCCTCTCGCCGTGTCTTTACAGTGATTACCTTGCCCTTCTTGCCCACTTGATCTCCACCCTCTCTCCTCATTTCCAGTGTTATACTGATAACACACAGCTCTCCTTTAAGTTCCCCTCATCTTTCTCCTCTTGTTGCTCTCTCATCCATGACTGTCTATCCGTGATTCAGGATTGGTGTGCCTTAAATGATCTCTGCCCTAATGCCAGTAAGACTGAGATCCTTCTCATTGGGACCCCTGCTTCCGCTTTCCCTCTCTCACTCTGGCCGCCCTCCTTGAGACCTCTTCCTTTGCCTTCCTATGAAGCAAAAAACCTTGGTGTCATCTTTGACTCCACTCTCTCCCTCTCTCTTTTTTCCACTTTCCCCCAGAAGCTTACTGTCTCCAGAGCCCTGGTACTCTCTAGGCTGGACAACTGCAACAGCCTCTTTCTCCATCTGCTTTCCTCTACTCAGGACCGGTCTTACAACAGATTGCACCCCAGGCGGGAAGCATCGTTGGTGCCCCCCCCCTCACCTGACCTGTGATCTCATGCATGTGTCATGGGCTGAGCAGCGGGAGAGGGGACTATGAGTTAACTAAATTGTCAATGCTGGCATCTGCTGAATTTCATGAACCTCAGAAAACAGCAATGCGAGGGTCAAACCCAAACAGGACTAGTTATGTTAGTCTGCATTTGCTCTTCATTTTTAGTAACAATGACCAGTTTGCTGCTGTGACTCAGGTCAGAGAATTGACAATTTCAGATCTACACTAATGTCATTCGTATGACCTCAAACATTTAGCCACTCTTAAAAGGTGATGAACTGGTCTTGAACAGTGTTACTCGAACCTCCAAGAACAAGCACCAGCAACATACCCACCAATAGCTGTACAAGCCCGTCTATCTCAGCATTAAAATACATGCATTTATGCAATATGTATTGCATCAAATATTAACCGGGAAGTTAAATATATTTAGGAGGGACACACGTAAACAATATCACTACTCCATGTGAGTGGTAAAGTCTACTTTAAACATATGCATTGACATGCATGTACAATTCAACATAGCTCCCAATCTTAATGTTGGAGAGGTGGCGTTCTAAAATTACTTTACATTGAAACACACTGCAGTGCATTACCGCGGCAGAGAACTGGCAGTTCGAGTATTGGGGTTGGTGTCGCTCATGCTCGTGAACTCTCAACATTCTTAAATGTTTCCTTCGTTATCACCCATTTTAGCTCCCAACAGCACCATGAAAATGTAAGATCGCAAAGAAAAACGATGTCTACCATCCCAACATAAAAACAAAAACAATCAAATTCTTAAAGGGTGGAAGGCAACCTTTTTTTGGGACTAGTTAAGTTTACTTTTTGCAAATTACTAGTCGCGTGCTGCTTGAATAACAGCGGCCCTTGCACATTGTGCAGTGTATAGACGAATTTCATTTCAAGGGTCTTGGAGTACTGCGGTTATCAGGGAAGCATCTCCAGTGTACCCTAAGCATAGTGGCTTTGCCCTCCACCCTCACCCCTCAGACTTGCAGCTCTGCGCTTTTTCACATTTTCCATTATGGTAAAGAAGATTGTCCCGAGCTTGGGAGAGAAATGGACTATGCTGAAGGAGCTGCCTCCCCAGGGTGTGTTTAGCTGCTGGTGTATCAAATGCAAAAATGGGTGGCATCAAGAGCCCCACGCTCTGAAACACCTTTTGCGCACTGGTTGGTCACACGACAGAAAGTGTGAGCAGGTGATTACCCAACACTTGAACCATTATTTAGAGACCTGGCTTTGATTATTGTGGCGTTAGCTAGTCATGGCCATTAACCAGCGTTTGTGTTAGAGGAGATCGGAAGCTGCACCATGCGGGGTATTTTAAAGGCCATGAATTGATGCTACAGCATGTCGCCCCCAATGGAACAAAGAAAGTGAAGCATGCATCCTGCAAGTCTGGGTATTTGCATTATACGGAAGACGGGCCAACCGTTCACGGAGACGGTTTCTACTGTAGTTGTTGAGTCGCTTTCCCAAGCCAGCTGCTGTGCAGACTTCGCTCAGCTTTTGGTCCAGCGCCTGCATCCATCCTTCATACCATCATTCACAAGGCGCGTTCATGTAGGTGTTTGTTTATCTTGTTAGACTAGCGTGATTGCTATTCCAAACAAAAGAAGCTCATCGACAAAGAAGAGTATAAGACAAGTCTGAGCGAACAGTGAAATGTATGAAACTCTTGCCCTAAAATAAAGTCACCAATGCATGCCCAGGAAAGAGGGAATGACGAACAATATGCTCGGGAGCGGGAACTAGGGGGGTGTAGTAACCCCCAAACCGGCCCAAGCGTGGTACCGGCCCCAAGGGCCTCGCCCTCAAAGTGATTTTGGCCCGGCCATGGGCCGAATGGCCGACGGACGGACCAATCTAACCCTGCTGGAACGTGCAACTGTCTAAGATCTGCTGACGGTGACACTCTGCCCAGGTCTTTCGAGAACCAGCCTTTTGATCTCCTGGGGAGAGTCCACTACCAGTGCTCGCTTCCTTTTTCAAGACTACTTGAGCCTTGACAAAAGTGTTTAGCTTTGTGGCCTCCAGAGGCTGTTCTTGGATGGCCCAGTCATCTCCGCAATACCATTTTAAAATAAATAAAACACCTTTGCAGTAATAGGCCTCACCTGTGAGGACGGGAGCAGGAGGAAAGAACTGTGCTTGCCTCGGCAGGTTGTAGTTACTGTCCGGTGTCCTGAAACAAGATCAATCAGCGAGAGCAGGATGCAGCAACTGTTTGTATTTGCTGATTCTGCTGCTGCTTGGCAGTGTGTGCGTGTGATGGGAACAACTTCAGAATTTAGTGACCCACTCACTCCTCTTTTCCGTAATGGCCGGGGCATGCCCAGGAATGAGGGAATGATGAACAATATGCTCGGGAGCGGGATCTAGGGGTCGTAGTAACTTCCAAACCGGCCCACGTGTGGTACTGGCCCCCAGGGCCTCGCCCTTGAAGTGATTTTGGCCTGGCCACGGGCCGAATGGCCAACGGACAGTCCAATCCAACCCCGCTGGAACTTGCAACTGTCTAAGATCTGCTGACGGTGACACTCTGCCCATGTCCTCCGAGAATCAGCCTTTTGATCTTGTCAGGAGAGTCCACCACCAGTGCTTGCTTCCTTTTTCATGACTACTTGAGCCTGGACAAAATTGTCTAGCTTTGTGGCCTCCAGAGGCCGTTCTTGGTTGGCCCAGTCATCTTCGCAATACCATTTTAAAATAAATAAAACACCTATGCAGCAATAGGCCTCACCTGCGAGGACGGGAGCGTGAGGAAAGAAGTGTGCTTGCCTTGGCAGGCTGTAGTTACTGCCTGATTTCCTGAAACAAGGCCCAATCAGCTAGGGCAGGATGCAGCAACTGTTTATATTTGCTGATTCTGCTGCTGCTTGGCAGTGTGTGCTTGTGATGGGAACAACTTCAGGATTTAGTGACCCAATCGCTCCTCTTTTCTGTAATGGCCGGGGCCGACAACACCAGCAAGCCCCAATCGATCCACACTTCAGTGTCAGTGCGCGTCCATAGCATGGAGGAGGGCACACCGCACGTGTGCCCATGGGCATGGCTGGCGCCAGCAGCACCGGCGCCACCCGGGCCCGGGAGAAGGTAATAAAGCAACAAATGTTGCTAATTTATTTGCCAATTGCCCTGCCCGCCAGGGCGAGGCAGGCAACTTCCCGGGACACAATAGCCCCAGGAGGTGCAATTGCCCCAGTCCCTGGAGCCTCTGGAGGGGATGGAATTCCCAAGTTTGTGGGGCGGCGCATTGACGTGGGGAAAGTTCTGCAGGTCAGGTGCTGCCGCTGCCCCTTCCGACTGTAATTTCACGTAGTACAAAAGTACTACGTGACATTACAGAAGTCAGAGGCTCCCTCTGACCACTTTCGCGCCACTTGGGGTGGGGGGCATAAGCACACCAATAAAAACACTTTAGGTCCCCCTGCAGCTAATACCAGCCCCTGGGGTATCACAATGCCAGCAGGAAACTGCTAATGGTGGCCCATTGATGGGAGGGGAGGTGCAGTGGGCGGTGGGGAGTGGGCATGCCTTGCAGGGACGCACCGTGGGCCCGACACGGTACAAGCAGAGACCCGTTTGGGCCCATGGCACGTCCATGCAAGCCCAGAAAATGGCCAAAATAATAGTTTAAAGCAGCGCTATTTCTTTCATGCCACTTCTTTTCCAAACTATATATCAATTACACTTTAAACCACTTACATGGCAATGGTGATGAGTTACTTCACTATGTGGATAGTTTTGATCAGTGTTGCTGAGTAAATATTCTTTAAGCCACGAACCAGTTAATTTATTTATTCATGCAATGTTTGTCGGGTACATGCAGAAGGATAATTTATTTATTTATGCAATGTTTGTCGGATACCTGTATCTGACACACATTGCATAAATATATAAATATGCATGTACCAGACAAACATTGCATGAATAAAAGAATAATCCTGGTCCATGTAGCCTTACAACAGTCAAGACTTTACTGTATCAAAGCATACACTTGATTCCCATTCAAAGAATGTTAAAGTGATTGTTTATTGGGTTCAGGTGTCTCCTTGTCATTGCCCTTTTGGCTTAGGTTGCCTCCAAACCCCCTTCAGCATCTTTTGTTCTTTGTTGGTTGTATATACTGCATCCTATGCTATATTCATGGTGTCTTGGTGTGCCCAGTCCTCGTTATCTGCAGCCTAAGTTGGACTGGGGCATAAAATTGTCTTGGGCACCAGTGAAAAAGTGGCCTACCGTTGCAAATGGCAATTCATTCCTTGTGTGACGGATTGTTTGACTTTGGGTAGGCGTTCCTTAACGGTGTAGTTTGGGAATGGCGCGCAGGATGCAGTGGGAGTGGTGCGCGGGGTGCGGTGGGAGTGGTGCACGGGGTGGGGCGGGAGTGGAGCACGGGTGCGGTGGGAGTGGTGCATGGGATGGGGTGCAGGGGGGGTGCATTCCTAGTGTTTCGCCCTGGGCACCAAATGGACTAGAAACTGCCCTGGCCGAGGCCACAGCCTGCAGCAGTGCCAGTGGTAGAATACACGTGTTACACGTTAGTCTCCTAACATTATAAAAATGAACAGGCACATTCATTTTTATAATGTTAGGAAACTAATGTGTTACACGTGTATTCTAGCACTGGCACTGTGGACTGCTGGTGCAGCGCCCCCTAGAGGCTGACTGACGTCAGGCAGCCGCCTGGGCTGCCTGATGCAAAGACCGGCCCTGCCTCTACTCAGTCCCCTTTTCATTAATCCAGAAAAGGACTGCAAAACATATCCTTGGCATCACGCCCAGGAACTGTATCTCTCCAGCCTTGAAATTCTTACACTGGCCCCAAGTGGCTGCAAGGATCAAATTCAAGACCCTCTGCATCACCCACAAGACTTTCTGGGGCGGGGGCTGCATTAGATTCAACTCTCTCTTCCAAAATACCTTCCTTTGCAAGCCCTTAGTTCAGCTACCGCAAACTCTGTACGGGTCAGACGCTTCTCAAGACAGAGAGTGGGGCGTAGATCTCTCTCCTCTTGATGTGACTCCCCTTGGAATGGTCTCCCTGTCCCTCTCAAACTTGAGTCAGACCACCTGTAGTTCCTGAAGTAGCTCATGACCTTCCTTCTCTCCTCCACGTTCTCTCTCTCTCTCCCCTGATTATCTACCTGTCTGCTGAGCTGACTGGTTACCTGGCTACCCGCAGAGCCTCTCGGTACCAGGCTCCATCATGATCAGTCTCCACTGCACTGCCTCCAAGCCTTCCACACACTTAGGGGCTGTAAGTTTGAATTCCACAGACCCTTGCCTCTTTGCACTTACCCAGAACTGTGCTGCCCTGGCTGCGCTTACTCAGAGTTGTTGCCCTGATTTCACTTTCCACCTCCCTCTCCTGTTTCTTCCCCCTCTCCCTTCCGCCTGCACTTCGCGTTGTTGCACTTGCAAGATCTGAATGACACAAGGCCTAGTAAGATGGTTTGCCTTGTCCTCCCTCTGTCTTCCCTACTTTGTGTTATTGCACCTTGAAACACTTGAGTGTAGGCACGTTTTAAATGACGCATCATATCATATAATATAGCATGAATCTACCTGGGAAACAACAAGGGCGTACTGTAACAGCATGCAACACTATGGGTATAATCAGATGGATATAATTGTAAGGATACAGTGCAGAGCATGTGGAGACATCATGTATTTTCATTTCTATTTTATTTACGATGCGCCATACACCAGAAACTAATCATATTTTCTTACCCCACAGAAACTAGCACTGATGCAGGAAAAAATCATTCAAAGGTTGTATAAGTCAACACGTAAGTATTTGACACCCTTCATAAACGACAAGAAGTGGATTAAACTATGGATTTCCGAAGGCAGAGTGTGCAAGGCATACACATGTGACGACTTGCAGCTGCAGCTCGGACTATCTCTGCCACAAAGCAATACTATTTCACTTCCTGCCAGACTTGAGACATCACCAGGAATGTCCTGTGATGGCAAGTGAGACAGCTATGCTCACCGTTCCCATCAGTGGGCCTGCTTGTGTGACACCAGAGACTCTATGATTTTATATAAGCCTCAGTATGGCAGTGAAAATAAGGGTGTTTCTTTCTCAGTCTCTCCAACAGCAATCACCACCACCCTGCAGCCCCAGGGGTGAGGGTCTCAACACGCCTACATAGAGTAGATGGTAGAGCACTGGAGTCCATGGCAGATGTATTCTCCTGGACTATGATGGCCACCTGGGAGAGTGAGCAGGGAATGACAGTATCAAGTTGGTAGCGGCAAGTGAAATGCGGTGCCCTATACCGTATCGCCATCTCGTGCAGTACCAATGTTGCTGCCATGCAAAACATCACAGGGTTCTGCTGTCCAGGTCCCTAGTGCCAGGAGCAGCGCTGTGAGTGTCGACATGTGCACCAATACACCGCTGGCCAACAAGGATCCAAAAGAGCCCAGGAACCAAACACTCACCTATTGTGATGAAGACTGCAACAGGTGGCAGAGATATAGACTCAGCGTGAGGTTGGGTGTGGGTTCATGACTGAAGCAGGGTCTGTGAAACAGGGAAGGTGATGATGGAAAGCAGAGAATGATTGCGGTACATGGAACAAGGATTACAGTGTAACATTCTAATATTGACTTGAACATGGTAAGCATGGTCAAACCGAAGAGAGCAGGTCAGCAAACGTAAGATACACTTGGGAAAGGGAGGAGGGGAAAGAAAGGGTGATGTAGAAACAGGCGCACCGGAAAATGCAGATGACCTCTTTCCGGTCTGTTATGTGTAACAAAGAGAGTACACCCCGCCCCAAACTCTAACCAAGACGCATCTGCTTAACTGATCTGTGTTTTCCCGGCTCATTTAATGCACTCTTCTCTTTTATCTGCTCCTCTTCTGCCACCATTGTGAGTGCCGAGAAGTGGGCCAACCCTCAGTGTTAAGCAACACTCGGACTTCATGGAAAGTGCACTGGAATATATCACAAGCAACCTATTAGTATTGCACCCCCTGCCATCGTGAACAGCACCCTAGTATTCTTGTCAGCACTCTAGAATATTCCAGCAGCTAACAAAGGTGTATTCAGTGTACCCTGGAATGTGATGCCATCAAGTGTGAAAGTGTGTTATGATTTCAGCACAGAATTCTGATGGGGTGTTCACAGCCATAGTAACAGTGATGGTCATTTTATCCCATGGCACAGCTTTGAAAGCAATTGTTCTGCTAGCAGGCTCAAGACTTATTATGGAAATGTTTTATACAGGGGTGCTATATATCACGTGGGCAATGCCTCTCTATTGGGTCAACAATTGCTTGCTTTGCGTGAAGTGTTTCCAGCGAGTACACCATTTTCTCATACATAAATATGTGAATGGAACAAGGCGGATCGGTAATTTAGCATGCCTTAATGTACTGCTTTATTTCACTATATCCAACTTTGAACTGTTTCTAATAGCTATGCAATTTGGTAACTACATGTCATTGAGAACAGTTTAATCTCTCTAACTCTCCAGTGAATTTGGTATGGAATGAGTGAATGTGGGATGTAGCCAAGTGAAAGGAGGACATATAACATAATGTAATTTAATGTCAAGTGGTCTTATATAGCGGCTTTCTGTCGATAATGTTGGCATCTCTGCTCATTACTCTATAAGAAAGGAGAACAGGGTGTGTCAGTCAGCAAACGATGACAGATGCAGACACCTTTTATGTCAATGGTTGCAGGTCAGGAGTAACTGTTACCTATTTGCCGATATTGTTTATAGTTGGTACCTACTGGGCAGGTTAGTCATATGGGCAGCCCTCGGATTGGGAATGTGATAAAATGACAGCATGGTTATTGATAGAAGATGGATAGGGCCTGAATCTGTACAGCAAACTAGACATCCAGGTGTCTGATGGAGTGTGGGAGGTGTAAGGCTGCAAGATTGTAGTAGTGAGGAGTTTGTTTAGCGATGAGTGGTGGTGGGAGTTAGGACGTTGTTGCTTCCTTGGTTGTAGATTTCACTGAGTTTAAAGTGTGGACCATTGTCATGCAGAAGAGGTTCCATGAATCAGGTTCCATTAATCAAATGTGTTTCACACAGAGGATAGTGCCAAGGATTTTCAGTTGTAATTATTTGTTTTCATTTATTTCAAAGTGATTGTTTAAATGTTTTTTTAAAAAACAAGCCTTTACCTGTTTCCTGAACATCAGATGGTTCACTTGCAGGAAGACAGGTTTGGGTAGGGTGTTCCATATGTTTGTGGGCAGAACTGAAAGTGAGGATCCTTTTTGCTATTTCCTGTTGAAGGTGGGAGCTAACACTAGTACAGCACAGCAGGACGTATGTTTTCATGAAAGGGTTTAGTGTTGAAACTTACTTCTGAAGAGGAAGGGCTAACTTAGTGGAATGCATGATGGGCGAGGCACGAGGTTTTGAAATTAACCCATTTTTGATGGGTAGCCAGTAAAGAATATCTAGTGCCAGCCTGCTATGTGCAGATTGCTTCATTCTGAGAAAAAGTCTTCAGCTCCATTTTGAACTCTTTGAAGCTTTTACATTAGGTAATCCGTGAGTCTGGGATAAAAGCAGTTTGCATAGTCTAGTTGGGATAATATTAGGCAAATTATGGCCATAGTCCTGTTGGAGAATGTTAAGTAAGCTAAGATGTGGCATAACATGCAAAGCTGAAATTAACAGCTTTTGACAATGGCTTTGACCTGTGAATCAAAAGTGAGGGAGTTGTCTGCTGCCGTACAACATTCCTTACTGCTTACTGTTGTTGATGGGTTTGCGTAAAGTCCTTACTGCTTACTGTTGTTGATGGGTTTGCGTAAAGTCCCATCTCGTCAGGCCATGGGATTGTGGTGGAGTTAGAATCAGTAGGATTACATAGCATCAGTTGTGTTTTGTAAGGGTTGAGTTTTAGGGGTCGATTCATGGAATTAATGTGCGCCGAAAATTCCCGCGCAGAGGTGCCAAAACGTGCGAATCGCAGGAAAAGTGCAAAAATCGCAGGAAAAGTGCGAACATCGCAGGAAAACCAGCGCACAGTGATTCATGGAAGTCCGTGCGCGAGAAAAAACATTGGATGTGCACTAAATATGTGCACCGCGCACGCCGGCGCACAGGTCATCCAACAGCGTGCGCCACGGCCACTGCGAAATTGCACATAGCGCGGCGCACATCACAAAAGTAGGCGGAACACGGGGCGTAACACTCGGAATGGGGAACAACGCGTGAAAATATGGGCGTCACGGGGGAAGTACAGGAGGCAAGTGTGCGCGGAACGCCCACCCGCTCGCCTACAACCCGTATTCATGGAATCGAATAGGGCAAACCAGCGCACGGTCAAAGAAGCGCACAGGGCCAAACAAGTACGCCACAAGAAAGCAGGCGGTAGCGCCCCTGCGACTGAAAAAAATGTGCGCCAAAATGTGCGCTAACAAAAAGCACCCATATACAGCCATGATGAATGGCCCATACAGTGGCCCTCTAGGACAAATGAGGTGCAAAGGGGCCCCGACAAACACGGACACCCGCTGTGTGAAAAATAGCATGTGCGCGTGTTCCTGGGTGCGCGGGAAGTTCCACACGCGATTAGCCTGGGTACGTGTACTTCGGGGTTGCGGGGTGCGCAGGAAGTTTCACACGCGATTGGCCTGGGTAGGTGGGGATGCGTGGGAAGTTCCACAAGTGATTGGCCTGGGTACGTGTACTGGGGTGCGCGGGAAGGCCCACATGCGATTGGCCTGGTTGGTGGGGATGCGCGGGAAGTTCCACACTCGATTGGCCTGGCTACGTGTATTCCGATGTGCGCGGAAGATTCACACGCGATTTCTGCAGGGTACGTGTATTTCGGTGGTGCCGGGGAATGCTACACGTGATTTGGCCATGTGGGTCCCCCCAGGTGTTCCCTCTACACCCTTCACGGACCCTGCAGGCAGCCCACACCACAGGGTACTACCCTGCACCCCTGCTTATGTCCCACAGGCAACCCATCCACCATGGCCATGCCCACCAGCCAACCCACATGTCACCTTGCACTAGTGATCACCAATACATGTCTCCCACCACCCCCACCCCCCAGCAGTGCAGGGGCAGCCTCCACCAGGCCCCCACTCATGTCCCCTATTACCCCCACCCCCCAGCAGTGCAGGGGCAGCCTCCACCAGGACCCCACTCACGTCTCCCACCACCCCCACCCCCTAGCAGTGCAGGGGCAGCCTCCACCAGGCCCCCACTCATGTCTTCCACCACCCACACCCCCCAGCCACCAGGGGCAGCCTTCACCAGGCCCCCACTCATGTCCCCTATTACCCCCACCCCCCAGCAGTGCAGGGGCAGCCTCCACCAGGCCCCCACTCATGTCTCCCACCACCCCCATCTCACAGCTACCAGGGGCAGCCTCCACCAGGCCCCCACTCATGTCTCCCACCACCCCCACCCCCCAGCAGTGCAGGGGCAACCTCCACCTGGCCCCCACTCAAGTCTCCCACCACCCCCACCCCCCAGGAGTGCAGGGGCAGCCTCCACCAGGCCCCCACTCATGTCTCCCACCACCCCCATCCCACAGCCACCAGGGGCAGCCTCCACCAGGCCCCCACTCATGTCTCCCACCACCCCCACCCCCCAGCAGTGCAGGGGCAGCCTCCACCAGGCCCCCACTCATGTCTCCCACCACCCCCACCCCACAGCCACTAGGGGCAGCCTCCACCAGGCCCCCACTCATGTCCCCTATTACCCCCACCCCCCAGCAGTGCAGGGGCAGCCTCCACCAGGCCCCCACTCATGTCTCCCACCACCCCCATCCTACAGCCACCAGGGGCAGCCTCCACCAGGTCCCCACTCATGTCTCCCACCACCCCCATCCCACAGCCACCAGGGGCAGCCTCCACCAGGCCCCCACTCATGTCTCCCACCACCCCCACCCCCAGCAGTGCAGGGGCAGCCTCCACCAGGCCCCCACTCATGTCTCCCACCACCCCCACCCCCCAGCCACCAGGGGCAGCCTCCACCAGGCCCCCACTCATGTCCCCTATTACCCCCACCCCCAGCAGCTCAGGGGCAGCCTCCACCAGGCCCCCACTCATGTCTCCCACCACCCCCATCCCACAGCCACCAGGGGCAGCCTCCACCAGGCCCCCACTCATGTCTCCCACCACCCCCATTCCACAGCCACCAGGGGCAGCCTCCACCAGGCCCCCACTCATGTCTCCCACCACCCCCACACCCCAGCAGTGCAGGGGCAGCCTCCACCAGGCCCCCACTCATGTCTCCCACCACCCCCATCCCACAGCCACCAGGGGCAGCCTCCACCAGGCCCCCACTCATGTCTCCCACCACCCCCATCCCACAGCCACCAGGGGCAGTCTCCACCAGGCCCCCACTCATGTCTCCCACCACCCCCACCCCTCAGCAGTGCAGGGGCAGCCTCCACCAGGCCCCCACTCATGTCTCCCACAACCCCCACCCCCAGCCACCAGGGGCAGCCTCCACCAGGCCCCCACTCATGTCTCCCACCACTCCGACCCCCCAGCAGTGCAGGGGCAGCCTCCACCAGGCCCCCACTCATGTCTCCCACCACCCCCACCCCCAGCCACCAGGGGCAGCCTCCACCAGGCCCCCACTCATGTCCCCTATTACCCCCATGCCCCAGCAGTGCAGGGGCAGCCTCCACCAGGCCCCCACTCATGTCTCCCACCACCCCCACCCCCCAGCAGTGCAGGGGCAGCCTCCACCAGGCCCCCACTCTAGTCTCCCACCACCCCCACCTCCCAGGAGTGCAGGGGCAGCCTCCACCAGGCCCCCACTCATGTCTCCCACCACCCCCATCCCACAGCCACCAGGGGCAGCCTCCACCAGGCCCCACTCATGTCTCCCACCACCCCCACCCCCCAGCAGTGCAGGGGCAGCCTCCACCAGGCCCCCACTCATGTCTCCCACCACCCCCACCCCACAGCCACCAGGGGCAGCCTCCACCAGGCCCCCACTAATGTCCCCTATTACCCCCACCCCCAGCAGTGCAGGGGCAGCCTCCACCAGGTCCCCACTCATGTCCCCCACCACCCCCACCCCCAAGCAGTGCAGGGGCAGCCTCCACCAGGCCCCCACTCATGTCTCCCAGCACCCCCATCCTACAGCCACCAGGGGCAGCCTCCACCAGGCCCCCACTCATGTCTCCCACCACCCCCACCCCCAGCAGTGCAGGGGCAGCCTCCACCAGGCCCCCACTCATGTCTCCCACCACCCCCACCCCCCAGCCACTGGGGGCAGCCTCCACCAGGCCCCAACTCATGTCCCCTATTACCCCCACCCCCAGCAGCTCAGGGGCAGCCTCCACCAGGCCCCCACTCATGTCTCCCACCACCCACACCCCCCAGCAGTGTAGGGGCAGCCTCCACCAGGCCCCCACTCATGTCTCCCACCACCCCCATCCCACAGCCACCAGGGGCAGCCTCCACCAGGCCCCCACTCATGTCTCCCACCACCCCCATTCCACAGCCACCAGGGGCAGCCTCCACCAGGCCCCCACTCATGTCTCCCACCACCCCCATCCCACAGCCACCAAGGGCAGCCTCCACCAGGCCCCCACTCATGTCTCCCACAACCCCCACCCCCAGCCACCAGGGGCAGCCTCCACCAGGCCCCCACTCATGTCTCCCACCACTCCGACCCCCCAGCAGTGCAGGGGCAGCCTCCACCAGGCCCCCACTCATGTCTCCCACCACCCCCACCCCCAGCCACCAGGGGCAGCCTCCACCAGGCCCCCACTCATGTCCCCTATTACCCCCATCCCCCAGCAGTGCAGGGGCAGCCTCCACCAGGCCCCCACTCATGTCTCCCACCACCCCCACCCCCCAGCAGTGCAGGGGCAGCCTCCACAGGCCCCCACTCATGTCCCCTATTACCCCCACCCCAGCAGTGCAGTGGCAGCCTCCACCAGGCCCCCACTCATGTCTCCCACCACCCTCACCCCCCAGCCACCAGGGGCAGCCTCCACCAGGCCCCCACTCATGTCTCCCACCACCCCCACCCTCCAGCAGTGCAGGGGCAGCCTCCACCAGGCCCCCACTCATGTCTCCCACCACCCCCATCCCGCAGCCACCAGGGGCAGCCTCCACCAGGCCCCCACTCATGTCTCCCACCACCCCCATCCCACAGCCACCAGGGGCATCCTCCACCAGGCCCCCACTCATGTCGCCCACCACCCCCGCCCCCCAGCAGTGCAGGGGCAGCCTCCACCAGGCCCCCACTCATGTCTCCCACGACCCTCACCCCCCAGCCACCAGGGGCAGCCTCCACCAGGCCCCCACTCATGTCTCCCACCACCCCCACCCTCCAGCAGTGCAGGGGCAGCCTCCACTAGGCCCCCACTCATGTCTCCCACCACCCCCATCCCGCAGCCACCAGGGGCAGCCTCCACCAGGCCCCCACTCATGTCTCCCACCACCCACATCCCACAGCCACCAGGGGCAGCCTCCACCAGGCCCCCACTCATATCTCCCACCACCCACATCCCACAGCCACAAGGGGCAGTCTCCAGCAGGCCCCCACTCATGTCTCCCACCACCCCCACCCCCCAGCCACCAGGGAAAGCCTCCACCAGGCCCCCACTCATGTCCCCTATTAACCCCACCCCCCAGCAGTGCAGGGGCAGCCTCCACCAGGCCCCCACTCATGTCTGCCACCACCCCCACCCCCCAGCAGTGCAGGGGCAGCCTCCACCAGGCCCCACTCATGTCTCCCACCACCCCCATCCCACAGCCACCAGGGGCAGGCTCCACCAGGCCCCCACTCATGTCTCCCATGACCCCCACCCCCCAGCAGTGTAGGGGCAGCCTTCACCAGGCCCCCACTCATGTCTCCCACCACCCCCACCCGCCAGCCACCAGGGGCAGCCTCCACCAGGCCCCCACTCATGTCCCCTATTACCCCCACCCCCCAGCAGTGCAGGGGCAGCCTCCACCAGGCCCCCACTCATGTCCCCTATTACCCCCACCCCCCAGCAGTGCAGGGGCAGCCTCCACCAGGCCCCCACTCATGTCTCCCACCACCCCACCCCCCAGCAGTGCAGGGGCAGCCTCCACCAGGCCCCCACTCATGTCTCCCACCACCCCCACCCCCCAGCAGTGCAGGGGCAGCCTCCACCAGGCCCCCACTCAAGTCTCCCACCACCCCCACCTCCCAGGAGTGCAGGGGCAGCCTCCACCAGGCCCCCACTCATGTCTCCCACCACCCCCATCCCACAGCCACCAGGGGCAGCCTCCACCAGGCCCCCACTCATGTCCCCTATTACCCCCATGCCCCAGCAGTGCGGGGGCAGCCTCCACCAGGCCCCCACTCATGTCTCCCACCACCCCCACCCCCCAGCAGTGCAGGGGCAGCCTCCACCAGGCCCCCACTCAAGTCTCCCACCACCCCCACCTCCCAGGAGTGCAGGCGCAGCCTCCACCAGGCCCCCACTCATGTCTCCCACCACCCCCATCCCACAGCCACCAGGGGCAGCCTCCACCAGGCCCCACTCATGTCTCCCACCACCCCCACCCCCTAGCAGTGCAGGGGCAGCCTCCACCAGGCCCCCACTCATGTCTCCCACCACCCCCACCCCACAGCCACCAGGGGCAGCCTCCACCAGGCCCCCACTAATGTCCCCTATTACCCCCACCCCCAGCAGTGCAGGGGCAGCCTCCACCAGGTCCCCACTCATGTCTCCCACCACCCCCACCCCCCAGCAGTGCAGGGGCAGCCTCCACCAGGCCCCCACTCATGTCTCCCACCACCCCCATCCCACAGCCACCAGGGGCAGCCTCCACCAGGCCCCCACTCATGTCCCCTATTACCCCCACCCCCCAGCAGTGCAGGGGCAGCCTCCACCAGACCCCCACTGATGTCTCCCACCACCCCCACCCCCCAGCCACCAGGGGCAGCCTCCCCAGGCCCCCACTCATGTCTCCCACCACCCCCACCCCCCAGCCACCAGGGGCAGCCTCCACCAATCCCCCACTCATGTCTCCCACCACCCCCATCCCACAGCCACCAGGGGTAGCCTCCACCAGGCCCCCACTCATGTCTCCCACCACCCCCACCCCCCAGCAGTGCAGGGGCAGCCTCCACCAGGCCCCCACTCATGTCTCCCACCACCCCCACCCCCCAGCCACCAGGGGCAGCCTCCACCAGGCCCCCACTCATGTCCCCTATTACCCCCACGCCCCAGCAGTGCAGGGGCAGCCTCCACCAGGCCCCCACTCATGTCTCCCACCACTCCCATCCCACAGCCACCAGGGGCAGCCTCCACCAGGCCCCCACTCATGTCTCCCACCACCCCCACCCCCCAGCCACCAGGGGCAGCCTCCACCAGGCCCCCACTCATGTCTCCCACCACCCCCACCCCCCAGCAGTGCAGGGGCAGCCTCCACCAGGCCCCCACTCATGTCTCCCACCACCCCCACCCCCCAGCCACCAGGGGCAGCCTCCACCAGGCCCCCACCCATGTCCCCTATTACCAACACCCCCCAGCAGTGCAGGGGCAGCCTCCACCAGGCCCCCACTCATGTCTACCACCACCCCCACCCCCAGCAGTGCAGGGGCAGCCTCCACCCGGCCCCCACTCATGTCTCCCACCACCCCCATCCCACAGCCACCAGGGGCAGCCTCCACAAGGCCCCCACTCATATCCCCTATAACCCCCACCCCCCAGCAGTGCAGGGGCAGCCTCCACCAGGCCCCCACTCATGTCTCCCACCACCCCCAACCCCCAGCCACCAGGGGCAGCCTCCACCAGGCCCCCACTCATGTCTCCCACCACCCACATCCCACAGCCACCAGGGGCAGCCTCCACCAGGCCCCCACTCATGTCTCCCACCACCCCCAGCAGTGCAGGGGCAGCCTCCACCAGGCCCTCACTCATGTCTCACACCACCCCCACCCCCAAGCCACCAAGGGCAGCCTCCACCAGGCCCCCACTCATGTCCCCTATTACCCCCACCCCCCAGCAGTGCATGGGCAGCCTCCACTAGGCCCCCACTCATGTCTCCCACCACCCCCACCCCCCAGCAGTGCAGGGGCAGCCTCCACCAGGCCCCCACTCATGTCTCCCACCACCCCCATCCCACAGCCACCAGGGGCAGCCTCCACTAGGCCCCCACTCATGTCCCCTATTACCCCCACCCCCCAGCAGTGCATGGGCAGCCTCCACTAGGCCCCCACTCATGTCTCCCACCACCCCCACCCCCCAGCAGTGCAGGGGCAGCCTCCACCAGGCCCCCACTCATGTCTCCCACCACCCCCACCCCCCAGCCACTATTGGCAGCCTCCACCAGGCCCCCACTCATGTCCCCTATTACCCCCACCTCCCAGCAGTGCAGGGGCAGCCTCCACCAGGCCCCCACTCATGTTCCCTATTACCCCCACCCCCCAGCAGTTCAGGGGCAGCCTCCACCAGGCCCCCACTCATGTCTCCCACCACCCCCACCCCCCAGCAGTGCAGGGGCAGCCTCCACCAGGCCCCCACTCATGTCCCCTATTACCACCACCCCCCAGCAGTGCAGGGGCAGCCTCCACCAGGCCCCCACTCATTTCTCCCAATACCCCCATCCCACAGCCACCAGGGGCAACCTCCACCAGGCCCCCACTCATGTCTCCCACCACCCCCACCCCCCAGCAGTGCAGGGGCAGCCTCCACCAGGCCTCCACTCATGTATCCCACCACCCCCACCCCCCAGCCACCAGGGAAAGCCTCCACCAGGCCCCCACTCATGTCCCCTATTAACCCCACCCCCCCAGCAGTGCAGGGGCAGCCTCCACCAGGCCCCCACTCATGTCTCCCACCACCCCACCCCCCAGCAGTGCAGGGGCAGCCTCCACCAGGGCCCCACACATGTCTCCCACCACCCCCAACCCCCAGCAGTGCAGGGGCAGGCTCCACCAGGCCCCCACTCATGTCTCCCACCACCCCCACCCCCAAGCCACCAGTGGCAGCCTCCACCAGGCCCCCACTCATGTCCCCTATTACCCCCACGCCCCAGCAGTGCAGGGGCAGCCTCCACCAGGCCCCCACTCATGTCTCCCACCACCCCCATCCCACAGCCACCAGGGGCAGCCTCCACCAGGCCCCCACTCATGTCTCCCACCACCCCCATCCTATAGCCACCAGGGGCAGCCTCCACCAGGCCCCCACTCATGTCTCCCACCACCCCCACCCCCAGCAGTGTAGGGGCAGCCTCCACCAGGCCCCCATTCATGTCTCCCACCACCCCCATCCCACAGCCACCAGGGGCAGCCTCCACCAGGCCCCCACTCATGTCTCCTACCACCCCCACCCCCCAGCAGTGCAGGGGCAGCCTCCACCAGGCCCCCACTCATGTCTCCCACCACCCCCACCCCCCAGCCACCAGGGGCAGCCTCCACCAGGCCCCCACTCATGTCCCCTATTACCACCACCCCCCAGCAGTGCAGGGGCAGCCTCCACCAGACCCCCACTCATGTCTCCCACCACCCCCACCCCCCAGCAGTGCCGGGGCAGCCTCTACCCGGCCCCCACTCATGTCTCCCACCACCCCCATCCCACAGCCACCAGGGGCAGCCTCCACCAGGCCCCCACTCATGTCCCCTATTACCCCCACCCCCCAGCAGTGCAGGGGCAGCCTCCACCAGGCCCCCACTCATGTCTCCCACCTCCCCCACCCCCCAGCCACCAGGGGCAGCCTCCACCAGGCCCCCACTCATGTCCATGTCCCCTATTACCCCAACCCTCCAGCAGTGCAGGGGAAGCCTCCAACAGGCCCCCACTCATGTCTCCCACCACCCCCACCCCCCAGCAGTGCAGGGGTAGCCTCCACCAGGCCCCCACTCATGTCCCCTATTACCCCCACCCCCCAGCAGAGCAGGGGCAGCCTCCACCAGGCCCCCACTTATGTCTCCCACCACCCCCACCCTCCAGTAGTGCAGGGGCAGCCTCCACCAGGCCCCCCTCATGTCTCCCTCCACCCCCACCTCCCAGCCACCAGGGGCAGCCTCCACCAGGCCCCCACTCATGTCCCCTATTGCCCCTACCCCCCAGCAGTGCAGGGGCAGCCTCCACCAGGCCCCCACTCATGTCCCCTATTACTCCCACCCCCCATCAGTGCAGAGGCAGCCTCGACCTGGCCCCCACTCATGTCTCCCACCACCCCCACCCCCCAGCAGTGCAGGGGCAGCCTCCACCAGGCCCCCACTCATGTCTCCCACCACCCCTACCCCCCAGCCACCAGGGGCAGTCTCCACCAGGCCCCCACTCATGTCCCCTAGTAGCCCCACCCCCCAGCAGTGCAGGGGCAGCCTCCACCAGGCCCCCACTCATGTCTCCCACCACCCCCATCCCACAGCCACCAGGGGCAGCCTCCACCAGGCCCCCACTCATGTCTCCCACCACCCCCACCCCCACCCCCCAGCAGTGCAGGGGCAGCCTCCACCAGGCCCCCACTCATGCCTCCCACCACCTCCATCCCAGAGCCACCAGGGGCAGCCTCCACCAGGCCCCCACTCATATCTCCCTCAACCCCTACCCCCCAGCCACCAGGGGCAGTCTCCACCAGGCCCACACTCATGTCTCCCACCACCCCCACCCCCCAGCAGTGCAGGGGAAGCCTCCACCAGGCCCCCACTCATGTCTCCCACCACCCCCATCCCACAGCCACCAGGGGCAGGCTCCACCAGGCCCCCACTCATGTCTCCCACCACCCCCACCCCCCAGCAGTGCAGGGGCAGTCTCCACCAGACCCCACTCATGTCTCCCACCACCCCCATACCACAGCCACCAGGGGCAGCCCCCACCAGGCCCCCACTCATGTCTCCCACCATCCCCACCCCCCAGCAGTGCAGAGGCAGCCTCCACCAGGCCCCCACTCATGTCTCCCACCACCCCCACCTCCCAGCATTGCAGGGGCAGCCTCCACCAGGCCCCCACTCATGTCTTCCACCACCCCCATCCCACAGCCACCAGGGGCAGCCTCCACCAGGGCCCCACTCATGTCTCCCACCACCCCCATCCCACAGCCACCAGGGGCAGGCTCCACCAGGCCCCCACTCATGTCTCCCACCACCTCCACCCCCCAGCAGTGCAGGGGCAGCTTCCACCAGGCCCCCACTCATGTCTCCCACCACCCCCATCCCACAGCCACCAGGGGCAGCCTCCACCAGGTCCCCACTCATGTCTCCCACCACCCCCACCCCCCAGCAGTGCAGGGGCAGCCTCCACCAGGGCCCCACTCATGTCTCCCACCACCCCCACCCCCCAGCCACCAGGGGAAGCCTCCACCAGGCCCCCACTCATGTCCCCTATTACCCCCACCCCCCAGCAGTGCAGGGGCAGCCTCCACCAGGCCCCCACTCATGTCTCCCACCACCCCCACTCCCCAGCAGTGCAGGGGCAGCCTCCACCAGGCCCCCACTCATGTCTCCCACCACCCCCATCCCACAGCCACAAGGGGCAGTCTCCACCAGGCCCCCACTCATGTCTCCCACCACCCACATCCCACAGCCACCAGGGGCAGCCTCCACGAGGCCCCCACTCATGTCTCCCACCACCACCACCCCCAGCAGTGCAGGGGCAGCTTCCACCAGGCCCTCACTCATGTCTCCCACCACCCCCACCCCCCAGCCACCAGGGGCAGCCTCCACCAGGCCCCCACTCATGTCCCCTATTACCCCCACCCCCCAGCAGTGCAGGGCCAGCCTCCACCAGGCCCCCACTCATGTCACCCACCACCCCCACCCCCCAGTAGTGCAGGGGCAGCCTCCACCAGGCCCCCACTCATGTCTCCCACCACCCCCACCCCCCAGCCACCAGGGGCAGCCTCCACCAGGCCCCCACTCATGTCCCCTATTACCCCCACCCCCCAGCAGTGCAGGGGCAGCCTCCACCAGGCCCCCACTCATGTTCCCTATTACCCCCACCACCCAGCAGGGCAGGGGCAGCCTCCACCAGGCCCCCACTCATGTCTCCCACCACCCCCACCCCCCAGCAGTGCAGGGGCAGCCTCCACCAGGCCCCCACTCATGTCCCCTATTACCACCACCCCCCAGTAGTGCAGGGGCAGCCTCCACCAGGCCCCCACTCATGTCTCCCACCACCCCCATCCCACAGCCACCAGGGGCAGCCTCCACCAGGCCCCCACTCATGTCCCCTATTAACCCCACCCCCCAGCAGTGCAGGGGCAGCCTCCACCAGGCCCCCACTCATGTCTCCCACCACCCCCACCCCCCAGCAGTGCAGGGGCAGCCTCCACCAGGCCCCCACTCATGTCTCCCACCACCCCCACCCCCCAGCCACCAGGGAAAGCCTCCACCAGGCCCTCACTCATGTCCCCTATTAACCCCACCCCCCAGCAGTGCAGGGGCAGCCTCCACCAGGCCCCCACTCATGTCTCCCACCACCCCCACCCCCCAGCAGTGCAGGGGCAGCCTCCACCAGGCCCCCACTCATGTCTCCCACCACCCCCATCCCACAGCCACCAGGGGCAGGCTCCACCAGGCCCCCACTCATGTCTCCCACCACCCCCATCCCACAGCCACCAGGGGCAGCCTCCAACAGGCCCCCACTCATGTCTCCCACGACCCCCACCCCCCAGCAGTGTAGGGGCAGCCTCCACCAGGCCCCCACTCATGTCTCCCACCACACCCACCCGCCAGCCACCAGGGGCAGCCTCCACCAGGCCCCCACTCATGTCCCCTATTACCCCCACCCCCTAGCAGTGCAGGGGCAGCCTCCACCAGGCCCCCTCTCATGTCCCCTATTACCCCCACCCCCCAGCAGTGTAGGGGCAGCCTCCACCAGGCCCCCACTCATGTCTCCCACCACCCCCACCCCCCAGCAGTGCAGGGGCAGCCTCCACCAGGCCCCCACTCATGTCTCCCACCACCCCCACCCCCCAGCCACCAGGGGCAGCCTCCACCAGGCCCCCACTCATGTCCCCTATTACCCCCACGCCCCAGCAGTGCAGGGGCAGCCTCCACCAGGCCCCCACTCATGTCTCCCACCACCCCCATTCCACAGCCACCAGGGGCAGCCTCCACCAGGACCCACTTATGTCTCCCACCACCCCCATCCTACAGCCACCAGGGGCAGCCTCTACCAGGCCCCCACTCATGTCTCCCACCACCCCCACCCCCCAGCAGTGCAGGGGCAGCCTCCACCAGACCCCCACTCATCTCCCACCACCCCCATTCCACAGCCACCAGGGGCAGCCTCCACCAGGCCCCCACTCATGTCTCCCACCACCCCCACCCCCCAGCAGTGCAGGGGCAGTCTCCACCAGGCCCCCACTCATGTCTCCCACCACCCCCACCCCCCAGCCACCAGGGGCGGCTTCCAACAGGCCCCCACTCATGTCCCCTATTACCACCACCCCCCAGCAGTGCAGGGGCAGCCTCCACCAGGCCCCCACTCATGTCTCCCACCACCCCCACCCCCAGCAGTGCAGGGGCAGCCTCCACCAGGCCCCCACTCATGTCTCCCACCACCCCCATCCCACAGCCACCAGGGGCAGCCTCCACCAGGCCCCCACTCATGTCTACCACCACCCCCATCCCTCAGCCACCAGTGGCAGCCTCCACCAGGCCCCCACTCATGTCTCCCACCACCCCCACCTCCCAACAGTGCAGGGGCAGCCTCCACCAGGCCCCAACTCATGTCTCCCACCACCCCCACCCCCCAGCCACAAAAAGGGGCAGCCTCCACCAGGCCCCCACTCATGTCCCGTATTACCACCACCCCCCAGCAGTGCAGGGGCAGCCTCCACCAGGCCCCCACTCATGTCTCCCACCACCCCCACCCCCCAGCAGTGCAGGGGCAGCCTCCACCAGGCCCCCACTCATGTCTCCCACCACCCCCATCCCACAGCCACCAGGGGCAGCCTCCACCAGGCCCCCACTCATGTCTCCCACCACCCCCATCCCACAGCCACCAGGGGCAGGCTCCACCAGGCCCCCACTCATGTCTCCCACCACCCCCACCCCCAAGCAGTGCAGGGGCAGCCTCCACCAGGCCCCCACTCATGTCTCCCACCAACCCCATCCCACAGCCACCAGGGGCAGCCTCCACCAAGCCCCCACTCATGTCTCCCACCACCCCCACCCCGCACCAGTGCAGGGGCAGCCTCCACCAGGCCCGCACTCATGTCTCCCACCACCCCCACCCCCAGCCACCAGGGGCAGCCTCCACCAGGCCCCCACTCATGTCCCCTATCACCCCCACCTCCCAACAGTGCAGGGGCAGCCTCCACCAGGCCCCCACTCATGTCTCCCACCACCCCCACCCCCCAGCAGTGCAGGGGCAGCCTCCACCAGGCCCCCACTCATGTCTACCACCAACCCCCATCCCACAGCCACCAGGGGCAGCCTCCACCAGGCCCCCACTCATGTCTCCCACCACCCCCACCCCCCAGCAGTGTAGGGGCAGCCTCCACCAGGCCCCCACTCATGTCTCCCACCACCCCCACCTCCCAGCAGTGCAGGGGCAGCCTCCACCATGCCCCCACTCATGTCTCCCACCACCCCCATCCCACAGCCACCAGGGGCAGCCTCCACCAGGCCCCCACTCATGTCTCCCACCACCCCCATCCCACAGCCACCAGGGGCAGGCTCCACCAGGCCTCCACTCATGTCTCCCACCACCCCCACCCCCCAGCAGTGCAGGGGCAGCCTCCACCAGGCCCCCACTCATGTCTCCCACCACCCCCACAACCCAGCATCCAGGGTCATCCTTCAACAAGGCCCCAACTCATGTCCCCTAGTACCCCCACCCCCCAGCAGTGCAGGGGCAGCCCCCACCAGGCCCCCACTCATGTCTCCCACCACCCCCACCCCCCAGCCACCAGGGGCAGTCTCCACCAGGCCCCCACTCATGTCCCCTAGTACCCCCACCGCCCAGCAGTGCAGGGGCAGCCTCCACCAGGCCCCCACTCATGTCTCCCACCACCCCCATCCCACAGCCACCAGGGGCAGCCTCCACCAGGCCCCCACTCATGTCTCCCACCACCCCCACCCCCCAGCCACCAGGGGCAGCCTCCACCAGGCCCCCACTCATGTCCCCTATTACCCCCACCCCCCAGCAGTGCAGGGGCAGTCTCCACCAGGCCCACACTCATGTCTCCCACCACCCCCACCCCCCAGCAGTGCAGGGGCAGCCTCCACCAGGCCCCCACTCATGTCTCCCACTACCCCCATCCCACAGCCACCAGGGGCCGCCTCCACCAGGCCCCCACTCATGTCTCCCACCACCCCCATCCCACAGCCACCAGGGGCAGGCTCCACCAGGCCCCCACTCATGTCTCCCACCACCCCCACACCCCAGCAGTGCAGGGGCAGCCTCCGCCAGGCCCCCACTCATGTCTCCCACCACCCCCATACCACAGCCACCAGGGGCAGCCCCCACCAGGCCCCCACTCATGTCACCCACCACCCCCACCCCCCAGCAGTGCAGGGGCAGCCTCCACCAGGCCCCCACTCATGTCTCCCACCACCCCCACCCCCCAGCATTGCAGGGGCAGCCTCCACCAGGCCCCCACTCATGTCTCCCACCACCCCCATCCCACAGCCACCAGGGGCAGCCTCCACCAGGCCCCCACTCATGTCTCCCACCACCCCCATCCCACAGCCACCAGGGGCAGGCTCCACCAGACCCCACTCATGTCTCCCACCACCTCCACCCCCCAGCAGTGCAGGGGCAGCTTCCCCAGGCCCCCACTCATGTCTCCCACCACCCCATCCCACAGCCACCAGGGGCAGCCTCCACCAGGTCCCCACTCATGTCTCCCACCACCCCCAACCCCCAGCAGTGCAGGGGCAGCCTCCACCAGGCCCCCACTCATGTCTCCCACCACCCCCACCCCCCAGCCACCAGGGGAAGCCTCCACCAGGCCCCCACTCATGTCCCCTATTTCCCCCACCCCCCAGCAGTGCAGGGGCAGCCTCCACCAGGCCCCCACTCATGTCTCCCACCACCCCCACTCCCCAGCAGTGCAGGGGCAGCCTCCACCAGGCCCCCACTCATGTCTCCCACCACCCCCATCCCACAGCCACAAGGGGCAGTCTCCACCAGGCCCCCACTCATGTCTCCCACCACCCACATCCCACAGCCACCAGGGGCAGCCTCCACGAGGCCCCCACTCATGTCTCCCACCACCACCACCCCCAGCAGTGCAGGGGCAGCCTCCACCAGGCCCTCACTCATGTCTCCCACCACCCCCACCCCCCAGCCACCAGGGGCAGCCTCCACCAGGCCCCCACTCATGTCCCCTATTACCCCCACCCCCCAGCAGTGCAGGGGCAGCCTCCACCAGGCCCCCACTCATGTCACCCACCACCCCCACCCCCCAGTAGTGCAGGGGCAGCCTCCACCAGGCCCCCACTCATGTCTCCCACCACCCCCACCCCCCAGCCACCAGGGGCAGCCTCCACCAGGCCCCCACTCATGTCCCCTATTACCCCCACCCCCCAGCAGTGCAGGGGCAGCCTCCACCAGGCCCCCACTCATGTTCCCTATTACCCCCACCCCCCAGCAGTGCAGGGGCAGCCTCCACCAGGCCCCCACTCATGTCTCCCACCACCCACATCCCTCAACCACCAGGGGCAGCCTCCACGAGGCCCCCACTCATGTCTCCCACCACAACCGCCCCCAGCAGTGCAGGGGCAGCCTCCACCAGGCCCTCACTCATGTCTCCCACCACCCCCACCCCCCAGCCACCAGGGGCAGCCTCCACCAGGCCCCCACTCATGTCCCCTATTACCCCCACCCCCCAGCAGTGCAGGGGCAGCCTCAACCAGGCCCCACTCATGTCACCCACCACCCCCACCCCCCAGTAGTGCAGGGGCAGCCTCCACCAGGCCCCCACTCATGTCTCCCACCCCCCCCACCCCCCAGCCACCAGGGGCAGCCTCCACCAGGCCCCCACTCATGTCCCCTATTACCCCCACCCCCCAGCAGTGCAGGGGCAGCCTCCACCAGGCCCCCACTCATGTTCCCTATTACCCCCACCCCCCAGCAATGCAGGGGCAGCCTCCACCAGGCCCCCACTCATGTCTCCCACCACCCCCACCCCCCAGCCACCAGGGAAAGCCTCCACCAGGCCCTCACTCATGTCCCCTATTAACCCCACCCCCCAGCAGTGCAGGGGCAGCCTCCACCAGGCCCCCACTCATGTCTCCCACCACCCCCACCCCCCAGCAGTGCAGGGGCAGCCTCCACCAGGCCCCCACTCATGTCTCCCACCACCCCCATCCCACAGCCACCAGGGGCAGGCTCCACCAGGCCCCCACTCATGTCTCCCACCACCCCCATCCCACAGCCACCAGGGGCAGCCTCCAACAGGCCCCCACTCATGTCTCCCACGACCCCCACCCCCCAGCAGTGTAGGGGCAGCCTCCACCAGGCCCCCACTCATGTCTCCCACCACACCCACCCGCCAGCCACCAGGGGCAGCCTCCACCAGGCCCCCACTCATGTCCCCTATTACCCCCACCCCCTAGCAGTGCAGGGGCAGCCTCCACCAGGCCCCCTCTCATGTCCCCTATTACCCCCACCCCCCAGCAGTGTAGGGGCAGCCTCCACCAGGCCCCCACTCATGTCTCCCACCACCCCCACCCCCCAGCAGTGCAGGGGCAGCCTCCACCAGGCCCCCACTCATGTCTCCCACCACCCCCACCCCCCAGCCACCAGGGGCAGCCTCCACCAGGCCCCCACTCATGTCCCCTATTACCCCCACGCCCCAGCAGTGCAGGGGCAGCCTCCACCAGGCCCCCACTCATGTCTCCCACCACCCCCATTCCACAGCCACCAGGGGCAGCCTCCACCAGGACCCACTTATGTCTCCCACCACCCCCATCCTACAGCCACCAGGGGCAGCCTCTACCAGGCCCCCACTCATGTCTCCCACCACCCCCACCCCCCAGCAGTGCAGGGGCAGCCTCCACCAGACCCCCACTCATCTCCCACCACCCCCATTCCACAGCCACCAGGGGCAGCCTCCACCAGGCCCCCACTCATGTCTCCCACCACCCCCACCCCCCAGCAGTGCAGGGGCAGTCTCCACCAGGCCCCCACTCATGTCTCCCACCACCCCCACCCCCCAGCCACCAGGGGCGGCTTCCAACAGGCCCCCACTCATGTCCCCTATTACCACCACCCCCCAGCAGTGCAGGGGCAGCCTCCACCAGGCCCCCACTCATGTCTCCCACCACCCCCACCCCCCAGCAGTGCAGGGGCAGCCTCCACCAGGCCCCCACTCATGTCTCCCACCACCCCCATCCCACAGCCACCAGGGGCAGCCTCCACCAGGCCCCCACTCATGTCTACCACCACCCCCATCCCTCAGCCACCAGTGGCAGCCTCCACCAGGCCCCCACTCATGTCTCCCACCACCCCCACCTCCCAACAGTGCAGGGGCAGCCTCCACCAGGCCCCAACTCATGTCTCCCACCACCCCCACCCCCCAGCCACAAAAAGGGGCAGCCTCCACCAGGCCCCCACTCATGTCCCGTATTACCACCACCCCCCAGCAGTGCAGGGGCAGCCTCCACCAGGCCCCCACTCATGTCTCCCACCACCCCCACCCCCCAGCAGTGCAGGGGCAGCCTCCACCAGGCCCCCACTCATGTCTCCCACCACCCCCATCCCACAGCCACCAGGGGCAGCCTCCACCAGGCCCCCACTCATGTCTCCCACCACCCCCATCCCACAGCCACCAGGGGCAGGCTCCACCAGGCCCCCACTCATGTCTCCCACCACCCCCACCCCCAAGCAGTGCAGGGGCAGCCTCCACCAGGCCCCCACTCATGTCTCCCACCAACCCCATCCCACAGCCACCAGGGGCAGCCTCCACCAAGCCCCCACTCATGTCTCCCACCACCCCCACCCCGCACCAGTGCAGGGGCAGCCTCCACCAGGCCCGCACTCATGTCTCCCACCACCCCCACCCCCAGCCACCAGGGGCAGCCTCCACCAGGCCCCCACTCATGTCCCCTATCACCCCCACCTCCCAACAGTGCAGGGGCAGCCTCCACCAGGCCCCCACTCATGTCTCCCACCACCCCCACCCCCCAGCAGTGCAGGGGCAGCCTCCACCAGGCCCCCACTCATGTCTACCACCACCCCCATCCCACAGCCACCAGGGGCAGCCTCCACCAGGCCCCCACTCATGTCTCCCACCACCCCCACCCCCCAGCAGTGTAGGGGCAGCCTCCACCAGGCCCCCACTCATGTCTCCCACCACCCCCACCTCCCAGCAGTGCAGGGGCAGCCTCCACCATGCCCCCACTCATGTCTCCCACCACCCCCATCCCACAGCCACCAGGGGCAGCCTCCACCAGGCCCCCACTCATGTCTCCCACCACCCCCATCCCACAGCCACCAGGGGCAGGCTCCACCAGGCCTCCACTCATGTCTCCCACCACCCCCACCCCCCAGCAGTGCAGGGGCAGCCTCCACCAGGCCCCCACTCATGTCTCCCACCACCCCCACAACCCAGCATCCAGGGTCATCCTTCAACAAGGCCCCAACTCATGTCCCCTAGTACCCCCACCCCCCAGCAGTGCAGGGGCAGCCCCCACCAGGCCCCCACTCATGTCTCCCACCACCCCCACCCCCCAGCCACCAGGGGCAGTCTCCACCAGGCCCCCACTCATGTCCCCTAGTACCCCCACCGCCCAGCAGTGCAGGGGCAGCCTCCACCAGGCCCCCACTCATGTCTCCCACCACCCCCATCCCACAGCCACCAGGGGCAGCCTCCACCAGGCCCCCACTCATGTCTCCCACCACCCCCACCCCCCAGCCACCAGGGGCAGCCTCCACCAGGCCCCCACTCATGTCCCCTATTACCCCCACCCCCCAGCAGTGCAGGGGCAGCCTCCACCAGGCCCCCACTCATGTCTCCCACCACCCCCATCCCACAGCCACCAGGGGCAGCCTCCACCAGGCCCCCACTCATGTCTCCCACCACCCCCATCCCACAGCCACCAGGGGCAGGCTCCACCAGGCCCCCACTCATGTCTCCCACCACCCCCACCCCCAAGCAGTGCAGGGGCAGCCTCCACCAGGCCCCCACTCATGTCTCCCACCAACCCCATCCCACAGCCACCAGGGGCAGCCTCCACCAAGCCCCCACTCATGTCTCCCACCACCCCCACCCCGCACCAGTGCAGGGGCAGCCTCCACCAGGCCCGCACTCATGTCTCCCACCACCCCCACCCCCAGCCACCAGGGGCAGCCTCCACCAGGCCCCCACTCATGTCCCCTATCACCCCCACCTCCCAACAGTGCAGGGGCAGCCTCCACCAGGCCCCCACTCATGTCTCCCACCACCCCCACCCCCCAGCAGTGCAGGGGCAGCCTCCACCAGGCCCCCACTCATGTCTACCACCACCCCCATCCCACAGCCACCAGGGGCAGCCTCCACCAGGCCCCCACTCATGTCTCCCACCACCCCCACCCCCCAGCAGTGTAGGGGCAGCCTCCACCAGGCCCCCACTCATGTCTCCCACCACCCCCACCTCCCAGCAGTGCAGGGGCAGCCTCCACCATGCCCCCACTCATGTCTCCCACCACCCCCATCCCACAGCCACCAGGGGCAGCCTCCACCAGGCCCCCACTCATGTCTCCCACCACCCCCATCCCACAGCCACCAGGGGCAGGCTCCACCAGGCCTCCACTCATGTCTCCCACCACCCCCACCCCCCAGCAGTGCAGGGGCAGCCTCCACCAGGCCCCCACTCATGTCTCCCACCACCCCCACAACCCAGCATCCAGGGTCATCCTTCAACAAGGCCCCAACTCATGTCCCCTAGTACCCCCACCCCCCAGCAGTGCAGGGGCAGCCCCCACCAGGCCCCCACTCATGTCTCCCACCACCCCCACCCCCCAGCCACCAGGGGCAGTCTCCACCAGGCCCCCACTCATGTCCCCTAGTACCCCCACCGCCCAGCAGTGCAGGGGCAGCCTCCACCAGGCCCCCACTCATGTCTCCCACCACCCCCATCCCACAGCCACCAGGGGCAGCCTCCACCAGGCCCCCACTCATGTCTCCCACCACCCCCACCCCCCAGCCACCAGGGGCAGCCTCCACCAGGCCCCCACTCATGTCCCCTATTACCCCCACCCCCCAGCAGTGCAGGGGCAGTCTCCACCAGGCCCACACTCATGTCTCCCACCACCCCCACCCCCCAGCAGTGCAGGGGCAGCCTCCACCAGGCCCCCACTCATGTCTCCCACTACCCCCATCCCACAGCCACCAGGGGCCGCCTCCACCAGGCCCCCACTCATGTCTCCCACCACCCCCATCCCACAGCCACCAGGGGCAGGCTCCACCAGGCCCCCACTCATGTCTCCCACCACCCCCACACCCCAGCAGTGCAGGGGCAGCCTCCGCCAGGCCCCCACTCATGTCTCCCACCACCCCCATACCACAGCCACCAGGGGCAGCCCCCACCAGGCCCCCACTCATGTCACCCACCACCCCCACCCCCCAGCAGTGCAGGGGCAGCCTCCACCAGGCCCCCACTCATGTCTCCCACCACCCCCACCCCCCAGCATTGCAGGGGCAGCCTCCACCAGGCCCCCACTCATGTCTCCCACCACCCCCATCCCACAGCCACCAGGGGCAGCCTCCACCAGGCCCCCACTCATGTCTCCCACCACCCCCATCCCACAGCCACCAGGGGCAGGCTCCACCAGACCCCACTCATGTCTCCCACCACCTCCACCCCCCAGCAGTGCAGGGGCAGCTTCCCCAGGCCCCCACTCATGTCTCCCACCACCCCATCCCACAGCCACCAGGGGCAGCCTCCACCAGGTCCCCACTCATGTCTCCCACCACCCCCAACCCCCAGCAGTGCAGGGGCAGCCTCCACCAGGCCCCCACTCATGTCTCCCACCACCCCCACCCCCCAGCCACCAGGGGAAGCCTCCACCAGGCCCCCACTCATGTCCCCTATTACCCCCACCCCCCAGCAGTGCAGGGGCAGCCTCCACCAGGCCCCCACTCATGTCTCCCACCACCCCCACTCCCCAGCAGTGCAGGGGCAGCCTCCACCAGGCCCCCACTCATGTCTCCCACCACCCCCATCCCACAGCCACAAGGGGCAGTCTCCACCAGGCCCCCACTCATGTCTCCCACCACCCACATCCCACAGCCACCAGGGGCAGCCTCCACGAGGCCCCCACTCATGTCTCCCACCACCACCACCCCCAGCAGTGCAGGGGCAGCCTCCACCAGGCCCTCACTCATGTCTCCCACCACCCCCACCCCCCAGCCACCAGGGGCAGCCTCCACCAGGCCCCCACTCATGTGCCCTATTACCCCCACCCCCCAGCAGTGCAGGGGCAGCCTCCACCAGGCCCCCACTCATGTCACCCACCACCCCCACCCCCCAGTAGTGCAGGGGCAGCCTCCACCAGGCCCCCACTCATGTCTCCCACCACCCCCACCCCCCAGCCACCAGGGGCAGCCTCCACCAGGCCCCCACTCATGTCCCCTATTACCCCCACCCCCCAGCAGTGCAGGGGCAGCCTCCACCAGGCCCCCACTCATGTTCCCTATTACCCCCACCCCCCAGCAGTGCAGGGGCAGCCTCCACCAGGCCCCCACTCATGTCTCCCACCACCCACATCCCTCAACCACCAGGGGCAGCCTCCACGAGGCCCCCACTCATGTCTCCCACCACAACCGCCCCCAGCAGTGCAGGGGCAGCCTCCACCAGGCCCTCACTCATGTCTCCCACCACCCCCACCCCCCAGCCACCAGGGGCAGCCTCCACCAGGCCCCCACTCATGTCCCCTATTACCCCCACCCCCCAGCAGTGCAGGGGCAGCCTCAACCAGGCCCCACTCATGTCACCCACCACCCCCACCCCCCAGTAGTGCAGGGGCAGCCTCCACCAGGCCCCCACTCATGTCTCCCACCCCCCCCACCCCCCAGCCACCAGGGGCAGCCTCCACCAGGCCCCCACTCATGTCCCCTATTACCCCCACCCCCCAGCAGTGCAGGGGCAGCCTCCACCAGGCCCCCACTCATGTTCCCTATTACCCCCACCCCCCAGCAATGCAGGGGCAGCCTCCACCAGGCCCCCACTCATGTCCCCTATTACCACCACCCCCCAGCAGTGCAGGGGCAGCCTCCACCAGGCCCCCACTCATGTCTCCCACCACCCCCATCCCACAGCCACCAGGGGCAGCCTCCACCAGGCCCCCACTCATGTCTCCCACCACCCCCACCCCCCATCAGTGCAGGGGCAGCCTCCAACAGGCCCCCACTCATGTCTCCCACCACCCCCACCCCCCAGCCACCAGGGAAAGCCTCCACCAGGCCCCCACTCATGTCCCCTATTAACCCCACCCCCCAGCAGTGCAGGGGCAGCCTCCACCAGGCCCCCACTCATGTCTCCCACCACCCCCACCCCCCAGCAGTGCAGGGGCAGCCTCCACCAGGCCCCCACTCATGTCTCCCACCACCCCCATCCCACAGCCACCAGGGGCAGGCTCTACCAGGCCCCCACTCATGTCTCCCACCACCCCCATCCCACAGCCACCAGGGGCAGCCTCCACCAGGCCCCCACTCATGTCTCCCACGACCCCCACCCCCCAGCAGTGTAGGGGCAGCCTCCACGAGGCCCCCACTCATGTCTCCCACCACACCCACTCGCCAGCCACCAGGGGCAGCCTCCACCAGGCCCCCACTCATGTCCCCTATTACCCCCACCCCCCAGCAGTGCAGGGGCAGCCTCCACCAGGCCCCCACTCATGTCCCCTATTACCCCCACCCCCCAGCAGTGCAGGGGCAGCCTCCACCAGGCCCCCACTCATGTCTCCCACCACCCCCACCCCCCAGCAGTGCAGGGGCAGCCTCCACCAGGCCCCCACTCATGTCTCCCACCACCCCCACCCCCCAGCCACCAGGGGCAGCCTCCACCAGGCCCCCACTCATGTCTCCTATTACCCCCATGCCCCAGCAGTGCAGGGGCAGCCTCCACCAGGCCCCCACTCATGTCTCCCACCACCCCCATCCCATAGCCACCAGGGGCAGCCTCCACCAGGCCCCCACTCATGTCTCCCACCACCCCCACCCACCAGCCACCAGGGGCAGCCTCCACCAGGCCCCCACCCATGTCCCCTATTACCCCCAGCCCCCAGCAGTGCAGGGGCAGATCTACTAGGCCCCCACTCATGTCTCCCACCACCCCCACCCCCCAGCAGTGCAGGGGCAGCCTCCACCAGGCCCCCACTCATGTCTCCCACCACCCCCATCCCACAGCCACCAGGGGCAGCCTCCACCAGGCCCCCACTCATGTCTCCCACCACCCCCAGCCCACAGCCACCAGGGGCAGCCTCCACCAGGCCCCCACTCATGTCTCCCACCAATCCCACCCCCCAGCAGTGCAGGGGCAGCCTCCACCAGGCCCCCACTCATGTCTCCCACCACCCCCATCCCACAGCCACCAGGGGCAGCCTCCACCAGGCCCCCACTCATGTCTTCCACCACCCCCATCCCACAGCCACCAGGGACAGCCTCCACCAGGCCCCCACTCATGCCCCCTATTACCCCCCCCAATAGTGCAAGGGCAGCCTCCACCAGCCCCCCACTCATGTCTCCCACCACCCCCACCCCCCAGCAGTGCAGGGGCAGCCTCCACCAGGCCCCCACTCATGTCTCCCACCAACCCAATCCCACAGCCACAAGGGGCAGCCTCCACCAGGCCCCCACTCATGTCTCCCACCACCCACATCCCACAGCCACCAGGGGCAGCCTCCACCAGGCCCCCACTCATGTCTCCCACCACCCCCACCCCCCTGCCACCAGGGGCAGCCTCCACCAGGCCCCCAATCATGTCCCCTATTACCCCCAACCCCCAGCAGTGCAGAGGCAGATCCACTAGGCCCCCACTCATGTCTCCCACCACTCCCACCCCCCAGCTGTGCAGGGGCAGCCTCCACCAGGCCCCCACTCATGTCTCCCACCACCCCCATCCCACGGCCACCAGGGGCAGCCTCCACCAGGCCCCCACTCATGTCTCCCACCACCCCCACCCCCCAGCAGTGCAGGGGCAGCCTCCACCAGGCCCCCACTCATGTCTCCCACCACCCCCATCCCACAGCCACCAGGGGCAGCCTCCACCAGGCCCCCACTCATGCCTTCCACCACCCCCATCCCACAGCCACCAGGGACAGCCTCCAGCAGGCCCCCACTCATGTCTCCCACCAGCCCCACCCCCAAGCAGTGCAGGGGCAGCCTCCACCAGGCCCCCACTCATGTCTCCCACCACCCCGACCCCCCAGCCACCAGGGGCAGCCTCCACCAGGCCCCCACTCATGTCTCCCACCACCCCCACCCCCCAGCAGTGCAGGGGCAGCCTCCACCAGGCCCCCAATCATGTCTCCCACCACCCCCACCCCCCAGCCACCAGGGGCAGCCTCCACCAGGCCCCCACTCATGCCCCCTATTACCCCCACCCCCCAGCAGTGCAAGGGCAGCCTCCACCAGGCCCCCACTCATGTCTCCCACCACCCCCACCCCCCAGCAGTGCAGGGGCAGCCTCCACCAGGCTCCCACTCATGTCTCCCACCAACCCAATCCCACAGCCACAAGGGGCAGCCTCCACCAGGCCCCCACTCATGTCTCCCACCACCCACATCCCACAGCCACCAGGGCCAGCCTCCACCAGGCCCCCACTCATGTCTCCCACCACCCCCGCCCCCCAGCAGTGCAGGGGCAGCCTCCACCAGGCCCCCACTCATGTCTCCCACTACCCCCACCCACCAGCCACCAGGGGCAGCCTCCACCAGGCCCCCACTCATGTCTCCCACCACCCCCATCCCACAGCCACCAGGGGCAGCCTCCACCAGGCCCCCACTCATGTCTCCCACCACCCCCACCCCCCAGCAGTGCAGGGGCAGCCTCCACCAGGCCCCCACTCATGTCTCCCACCACCCCCATCCCACAGCCACCAGGGGCAGCCTCCACCAGGCCCCCACTCATGTCTCCCACCACCCCCATCCCACAGCCACCAGGGGCAGCCTCCACCAGGCCCCCACTCATGTCTCCCACCACCCCCACCCCCCAGCAGTGCAGGGGCAGCCTCCACCAGGCCCCCACTCATGTCTCCCACCACCCCCATCCCACAGCCACCAGGGGCAGCCTCCACCAGGCCCCCACTCATGTCTCCCACCACCCCCATCCCACAGCCACCAGGGGCAGCCTCCACCAGGCCCCCACTCATGTCTCCCACCACCCCCACCCCCCAGCAGTGCAGGGGCAGCCTCCACCAGGCCCCCACTCATGTCTCCCACCACCCCCATCCCACAGCCACCAGGGGCAGCCTCCACCAGGCCCCCACTCATGTCTTCCACCACCCCCATCCCACAGCCACCAGGGGCAGCCTCCACCAGGCCCCCACTCATGTCTCCCACCACCCCCATCCCACAGCCACCAGGGGCAGCCTCCACCAGGCCCCCACTCATGTCTCCCACCACCCCCATCCCACAGCCACCAGGGGCAGCCTCCACCAGGCCCCCACTCATGTCTCCCACCACCCCCATCCCACAGCCACCAGGGGCAGCCTCCACCAGGCCCCCACCCATGTCCCCTATTACCCCCAGCCCCCAGCAGTGCAGTGGCAGATCCACTAGGCCCCCACTCATGTCTCCCACCACCCCCACCCCCCAGCAGTGCAGGGGCAGCCTCCACCAGGCCCCCACTCATGTCTCCCACCACCCCCATCCCACAGCCACCAGGGGCAGCCTCCACCAGGCCCCCACTCATGTCTCCCACCACCCCCATCCCACAGCCACCAGGGGCAGCCTCCACCAGGCCCCCACTCATGTCTCCCACCACCCCCACCCCCCAGCAGTGCAGGGGCAGCCTCCACCAGGCCCCCACTCATGTCTCCCACCACCCCCATCCCACAGCCACCAGGGGCAGCCTCCACCAGGCCCCCACTCATGTCTTCCACCACCCCCATCCCACAGCCACCAGGGACAGCCTCCACCAGGCCCCCACTCATGCCCCCTATTACCCCCACCCCCCAGCAGTGCAAGGGCAGCTTCCACCAGCCCCCCACTCATGTCTCCCACCACCCCCACCCCCCAGCAGTGCAGGGGCAGCCTCCACCAGGCCCCCACTCATGTCTCCCACCAACCCAATCCCACAGCCACAAGGGGCAGCCTCCACCAGGCCCCCACTCATGTCTCCCACCACCCACATCCCACAGCCACCAGGGGCAGCCTCCACCAGGCCCCCACTCATGTCTCCCACCACACCCACCCCCCAGCAGTGCAGGGGCAGCCTACACCAGGCCCCCACTCATGTCTCCCACCACCCCCACCCCCCAGCCACCAGGGGCAGCCTCCACCAGACCCCCAATCATGTCCCCTATTACCCCCAACCCCCAGCAGTGCAGAGGCAGATCCACTAGGCCCCCACTCATGTCTCCCACCACCCCCACCCCCCAGCTGTGCAGGGGCAGCCTCCACCAGGCCCCCACTCATGTCTCCCACCACCCCCATCCCACAGCCACCAGGGGCAGCCTCCACCAGGCCCCCACTCATGTCTCCCACCACCCCCACCCCCCAGCAGTGCAGGGGCAGCCTCCACCAGGCCCCCACTCATGTCTCCCACCACCCCCATCCCACAGCCACCAGGGGCAGCCTCCACCAGGCCCCCACTCATGCCTTCCACCACTCCCATCCCACAGCCACCAGGGACAGCCTCCAGCAGGCCCCCACTCATATCTCCCACCAGCCCCACCCCCCAGCAGTGCAGGGGCAGCCTCCACCAGGCCCCCACTCATGTCTCCCACCACCCCCACCCCCCAGCCACCAGGGGCAGCCTCCACCAGGCCCCCACTCATGTCTCCCACCACCCCCACCCCCCAGCAGTGCAGGGGCAGCCTCCACCAGGCCCCCACTCATGTCTCCCACCACCCCCACCCCCCAGCCACCAGGGGCAGCCTCCACCAGGCCCCCACTCATGCCCCCTATTACCCCCACCCCCCAGCAGTGCAAGGGCAGCCTCCACCAGGCCCCCACTCATGTCTCCCACCACCCCCACCCCCAGCAGTGCAGGGGCAGCCTCCACCAGGCCCCCACTCATGTCTCCCACCAACCCAATCCCACAGCCACAAGGGGCAGCCTCCACCAGGCCCCCACTCATGTCTCCCACCACCCACATCCCACAGCCACCAGGGCCAGTCTCCACCAGGCCCCCACTCATGTCTCCCACCACCCCCACTCCCCAGCAGTGCAGGGGCAGCCTCCACCAGGCCCCCACTCATGTCTCCCACCACCCCCACCCACCAGCCACCAGGGGCAGCCTCCACCAGGCCCCCACCCATGTCCCCTATTACCCCCAGCCCCCAGCAGTGCAGGGGCAGATCCACTAGGCCCCCACTCATGTCTCCCACCACCCCCACCCCCCAGCAGTGCAGGGGCAGCCTCCACCAGGCCCCCACTCATGTCTCCCACCACCCCCATCCCACAGCCACCAGGGGCAGCCTCCACCAGGCCCCCACTCATGTCTCCCACCACCCCCATCCCACAGCCACCAGGGGCAGCCTCCACCAGGCCCCCACTCATGTCTCCCACCACCCCCACCCCCCAGCAGTGCAGGGGCAGCCTCCACCAGGCCCCCACTCATGTCTCCCACCACCCCCATCCCACAGCCACCAGGGGCAGCCTCCACCAGGCCCCCACTCATGTCTTCCACCACCCCATCCCACAGCCACCAGGGACAGCCTCCACCAGGCTCCCACTCATGCCCCCTATTACCCCCACCCCCCAGCAGTGCAAGGGCAGCCTCCACCAGCCCCCCACTCATGTCTCCCACCACCCCCACCTCCCAGCAGTGCAGGGGCAGCCTCCACCAGGCCCCCACCCATGTCTCCCACCAACCCAATCCCACAGCCACAAGGGGCAGCCTCCACCAGGCCCCCACTCATGTCTCCCACCACCCACATCCCACAGCCACCAGGGGCAGCCTCCACCAGGCCCCCACTCATGTCTCCCACCCCCCCACCCCCCAGCAGTGCAGGGGCAGCTACACCAGGCCCCCACTCATGTCTCCCACCACCCCCACCCCCCAGCCACCAGGGGCAGCCTCCACCAGGCCCCCACTCATGTCCCCTATTACCCCCAACCCCCAGCAGTGCAGAGGCAGATCCACTAGGCCCCCACTCATGTCTCCCACCACCCCCACCCCCAGCTGTGCAGGGCCAGCCTCCACCAGGCCCCCACTCATGTCTCCCACCACCCCCATCCCACAGCCACCAGGGGCAGCCTCCACCAGGCCCCCACTCATGTCTCCCACCACCCCCACCCCCCAGCAGTGCAGGGGCAGCCTCCACCAGGCCCCCACTCATGTCTCCCACCACCCCCACCCCCCAGCCACCAGGGGCAGCCTCCACCAGACCCCCAATCATGTCCCCTATTACCCCCAACCCCCAGCAGTGCAGAGGCAGATCCACTAGGCCCCACTCATGTATCCCACCACCCCCACCCCCCAGCTGTGCAGGGGCAGCCTCCACCAGGCCCCCACTCATGTCTCCCACCACCCCCATCCCACAGCCACCAGGGGCAGCCTCCACCAGGCCCCCACTCATGTCTCCCACCACCCCCACCCCCCAGCAGTGCAGGGGCAGCCTCCACCAGGCCCCCACTCATGTCTCCCACCAACCCAATCCCACAGCCACAAGGGCCAGCCTCCACCAGGCCCCCACTCATGCCTCCCAACACCCACATCCCACAGCTACCAGGGGCAGCCTCCACCAGGCCCCCACTCATGTCTCCCACCACCCCCACCCCCCAGCAGTGCAGGGGCAGACTCCACCAGGCCCCACTCATGTCTCCCACCACCCCACCCCCCAGCCACCAGTGGCAGCTTCCACCAGGCCCCCACTCATGTCCCCTATTACCCACAGCCCCCAGCAGTGCATGGGCAGATCCACTAGGCCCCCACTCATGTCTCCCAGCACCCCCACCCCCCAGCAGTGCAGGGACAGCCTCCACCAGGCCCCCACTCATGTCTCCCACCACCCCCTTCCCACAGCCACCAGGGGCAGCCTCCACCAGGCCCCCATTCATGTCTCCCACCACCCCCATCCCACAGCCACCAGGGGCAGCCTCCACCAGGCCCCCACTCATGTCTCCCACCACCCCCACCCCCCAGCAGTGCAGGGGCAGCCTCCACCAGGCCCCCACTCATGTCTCCCACCACCCCCATCCCACAGCCACCAGGGGCAGCCTCCACCAGGCCCCCACTCATGTCTTCCACCACCCACATCCCACAGCCACCAGGGACAGCCTCCACCAGGCCCCCACTCATGTCTCCCACCAGCCCCACCCCCCAGCAGTGCAGGGGCAGCCTCCACCAGGCCCCCACTCATGTCTCCCACCACCCCCACCCCCCAGCCACCTGGGGCAGCCTCCACCAGGCCCCCACTCATGTCTCCCACCACCCCCACCCCCCAGCCACCAGGGGCAGCCTCCACCAGTCCCCCACTCATGTCCCCTATTACCCCCACCCCCCAGCAGTACAAGGGCACCCTCCACCAGGCCCCCACTCATGTCTCCCACCACCCCCACCCCCCAGCCACCAGGGGCAGCCTCCACCAGGCCCCCACTCATGTCTCCCACCACCCCCATCCCACAGCCACCAGGGACAGCCTCCACCAGGCCCCCACTCATGTCTCCCACCACCCCCACCCCCCAGCCACCAGGGGCAGCCTCCACCAGGCCCCCACTCATGTCTCCCACCACCCCCACCCCCCAGCCACCAGGGGCAGCCTCCACCAGTCCCCCACTCATGTCCCCTATTACCCCCACCCCCCAGCAGTACAAGGGCAGCCTCCACCAGGCCCCCACTCATGTCTCCCACCACCCCCACCCCCCAGCCACCAGGGGCAGCCTCCACCAGTCCCCCACTCATGTCCCCTATTACCCCCACCCCCCAGCAGTACAAGGGCAGCCTCCACCAGGCCCCCACTCATGTCTCCCACCACCCCCACCCCCCAGCCACCAGGGGCAGCCTCCACCAGGCCCCCACTCATGTCTCCCACCACCCCCATCCCACAGCCACCAGGGACAGCCTCCACCAGGCCCCCACTCATGCCCCCTATTACCCCCACCCCCAGCAGTGCAAGGGCAGCCTCCACCAGGCCCCCACTCATGTCTCCCACCACCCCCACCCCCCAGCAGTGCAGGGGCAGCCTCCACCAGGCCCCCACTCATGTCTCCCACCAACCCAATCCCACAGCCACAAGGGCCAGCCTCCACCAGGCCCCCACTCATGCCTCCCACCACCCACATCCCACAGCCACCAGGGGCAGCCTCCACCAGGCCCCCACTAATGTCTCCCGCCACCCCACCCCCCAGCCACCAGGGGCAGCCTCCACCAGGCCCCCACTCATGTCCCCTATTACCCACAGCCCCCAGCATTGCAGGGGCAGATCCACTAGGCCCCCACTCATGTCTCCCACCACCCCCACCCCCCAGCAGTGCAGGGACAGCCTCCACCAGGCCCCCACTCATGTCTCCCACCACCCCCATCCCACAGCCACCAGGGGCAGCCTCCACCAGGCCCCAACTCATGTCTCCCACCACCCCCATCCCACAGCCACCAGGGGCAGCCTCCACCAGGCCCCCACTCATGTCTCCCACCACCCCCACCCCCCAGCAGTGCAGGGGCAGCCTCCACCAGCCCCCACTCATGTCTCCCACCACCCCCATCCCACAGCCACCAGGGGCAGCCTCCACCAGGCCCCCACTCATGTCTTCCACCACCCCCATCCCACAGCCACCAGGGACAGCTTCCACCAGGCCCCCACTCATGCCCCCTATTACCCCCACCCCCCAGCATTTCAAGGGCAGCCTCCACCAGGCCCCCACACATGTCTCCCACCACCCCCACCCCCAGCAGTGCAGGGGCAGCCTCCACCAGGCCCCCACTCATGTCTCCCACCAACCCAATCCCACAGCCACAAGGGCCAGCCTCCACCAGGCCCCCACTCATGCCTCCCACCACCCACATCCCACAGCCACCAGGGGCAGCTGTCATGATCACTGCTTCCAAGGAGCCAGGACCAGCCCAACGTCCTTGGAAGCAGGTCCCTAACCCTAATCCTAGGCACCAGCCGGTCCCCACAGGGACCTTTTGGACCTTGTCCTGGCGCCGGTGGCACCAGGCTCATCAGAAGCATCGGTCCCGGCACTGGAAGCGCCGGGCTCATCATTGGTGCGAAGGTGCTTGGGTGGACTTACCTGCGGCAGACCATGCTGCTTACTTGCCAGACTCTTAGAAGTCCTCGGTGAACTGGGACTACTTTCTTACCTGGGTGGGGCAGCTCCACTCCCTGGATACAGCACTGGAACTCTTCTGGAAGCAGGAACTCTTTTCTTACTTAGGCGGGGCCGTGGAAGGAGACGCCTCATCACTCCAAGGCTATTTAAACCACACCCGATTGATGAAACGTGCTTCGCGTTATTCTGCATCTGCAGCAGAACGCTCACCGAGTCTGTTCCAGCATTTCTTCTTGGGATCCTGAACCTGCAAGAATTATACTTACCATTCCTGTACCTGAGCAACATCAGCACCTGCAAAAGACCAGAAACAACAGGTTAGCAGAACAAACTTTCACTCGCAGTGCTTGCTTACCTGATCCATCGGCAGCGGCCGTGTCTAACGCTGCACCTCCGCCGGCAAAGATAAACAGTATTATTATACTTGCTGGCACGCTGTGCACTCCAGATTCTTCACGCTGCATCTGCACCTGCAAAGATAAACGGTATTATTATACTTACTGGCACGCTGTGCACTCCAGATTCTTCACGCTGCATCTGCACCTGCAAAGAGAAACAGCATTATTCTACTTACTGGCACGCAGTGCATTCCGGATTCTTCACGCCGCATCTTCACCTGCAAAGACAACAGCAGTGTCACACTTACCGGCACGTGGCGAATTCCGGATTTCTTCATTCGGCATCGTCTCCTGCAAAGACAAAGAAAGAGACAGTAAGAGCGCTGCCATACTTACGCAACTCCAGGCGCTTCAGTGCCATGCATAAAAGACTATAAAGACTAAAGGTGTCCAGAAACTTACCGGTCGTGCAGTCAATGACGGTACCCATCCTCTGAAGTCAAGAGGCCCATGTTTCACCAGTGAAGGAACTGGCAACGGCACCCTGCACTAGACGCAGATGGAGAGCCCAGCATTCACTTATCTAAGGTGAGCACGTTGACCTGGGAGGGGGGTTCAACGGTCAAGCTGGGAGGAGAGAGATAGGGACATTCAGCAACCCAGACCTTTAATCCCCATATTATTTCACCTGCAGAAACCTCACCCTTCGAGTTCGACACACGGTGCGGAGAGGGTCGACCCCAGAAGCCAACCGAATCCTGCACATCACGTTTCGTGTTACAGACACCTTCCTGCCAAGACCCGCGCCTCCGTGGGAATCAGGTGAGCGTTACAGAACGCGAAGCCCACCACTAAACTCCTACCCAGGCGCAATGGAAACTTCAGATACTGTTCAACTAGCCCAGTTGCTTGGGGAATTAAGAGCAGAAGTACATGCAGCTCGCCAGGAAACGAGCTCTCTAAGAAGAGAACTGATAATTTCTAAGGAGCGAACAGAGGACCTTGCTAGGCAGTTGTTACAAACGCAGGCAGGACAGACACCTTTGTCCGTTCCAGGAGGAAGTTACCCTTCTGCCTCAGCTTCAAATCCAGTGCAAATCAATCTGCCCGGTAATGTGCCCTTGGCTCCGCCCGAACGCTTTGCTGGTGATCCAAAGAAATTCGCAGTGTTCATCAACCAGTGCCGCCTGCACTTCTTATGTCGACCAGCTGCATTCCCAACTGACCAGGCCAAGGTGGCTTTCGTGCTTTCTTATCTCAGTGGCAGCGCTGCAGATTGGTCGATCCCTTTAGTCACCCAGGATGATCCGGTTTTACACGATTTTCACGCCTTCCAGGCCAGCATGGAGAAACTGTTTGCAAGACATGCACAAGGGCAGGCCTTGGACAATGAACTTCTCTCATTATGACAGGGTAACCAAGACCTCTTGACTTATATAGCCTCTTTCAATAGACTCATAGTGGAAACACAATGGCCCGAGGACAAGAGAATAACGCTTTTCTACAGAGGTCTGCGTGGAGAGCTCAAGGATGTGCTAGCGCAGGTTGTGAATCCTCCACAAGAATGTTCAGACTATATTGACTTAGTTGTTCAACTAGACCATAGACTACAGAACAGGAAGGCAGATCGCTCCAGATTTGATACCCGAGTGTTTTCCAAACCACAGACCTCGAATAAGGGAGCTGACACTGCGGAACCCATGCAAATAGGGGGCATGAGAGGACCTTTAACCCAGAAAGAGCGAGAAAGAAGAAGGCAGCTGCAATTATGCCTCTATTGCGGTAATTCAGGACACTTTCTTCGGGACTGTCCCGTGAAACCAGCTAAGAAGACTGTAGGAGCCGCGGATACCTGTACCACAAATTCTGAGCAGGGAAACGACCTCGCCCGACAAGAGTAGAGGTCCTCTTGCCGAGCGTTAAGATCTGTCCCGTGACCTCGCATTTCGTGATACCCATGGTCCTCATTAGTCCTAAACGTCCGGATCGTTTGCACGCAATTGAAGCTTACATTGACAGCGGAGCAACCGGTAACTATGTGGACCGTGAAATGGTGTCAAGGATGAATCTACCCCTTGTCCCTAAGGCAGTAAAAGACGTCATCACTACTGTGGATGGCACGGAGATAGCCTCCGGACCAGTAACGCATGCCACCCAAGAAGTGACGCTGTTGAGTCATAATGGACACCGGGAGAGAATAGTGTTCGATGTAATCAAGGCCCCTCAGTTCCAGATCATTCTGGGAATCCCTTGGTTGGAGAAGCACAATCCTCAGATTGATTGGCGAGCAAAGACGGTTCAGTTTCCAGAGTGTTCTACCACGTGTTATCCTCGACCTGATGTTTCACTGGCAGCGATCTCTTCTGAGGAGATTCTCAAATTACCTCCCGAATACCAGGAGTTCCAAGACATCTTCCAGAAGGATCAAGCTAACACCCTACCCCCTCATAGGTCTTACGACTGTCAAATAGATCTGATACCTGGAACAACTCCTCCTTGCAGCAGGATCTATGCCCTCACCGAGCCAGAGAACCTTCACCTCAGACAGTACCTGGACCAATACCTAGCTAACGGGTTTATCCGTCCTTCCAAATCTCCAGCTTCATCGGCTTTGTTCTTCGTTCCGAAAAAGGAAGGAGACCTTAGAACTTGCATAGATTACCGCGCCCTGAATCAGATCACTGTTAAAAACAGATACCCGTTACCTTTGATCCCTGAACTCCTGGACCAAGTCAAAGACGCCCGTATATACACAAAGCTGGATCTCAGAGGAGCCTACCACTTGGTAAGGATCAAAGAGGGCGATGAATGGAAAACGGCCTTCCGCACCAAGTACGGGCTATTCGAATATCAAGTGATGCCCTTTGGACTGTCTAATGCTCCTGCTGCTTTCCAATATTTTATGAACGATGTCCTTAGGGAACTCATTGACGTGTGTGTAGTTGTCTACATTGACGACATCCTCGTCTATTCATCATCGGAAGAAGAACATCAGAGACATGTTAAAAAGGTTCTCGAGAGATTGCGTCAACATAGTCTTTTTGCTAAACTTGAGAAATGCGTCTTCAACGCAACAGAAGTCGAGTTCCTGGGATTCATATTGTCACCTAACGGAGTCCATATGGATTCAAAGAAGGTTGATGCAATTATCAAGTGGCCATCACCAACCTCTGTAAAAGGAGTTCAAAGCATGTTAGGATTCGCTAACTTTTACCGCAGATTCATTCCTGAATTTTCCCGGATAGTCCAGCCCATCACCGCTCTGTTGAAAAAGAACAAACGTTTTGAGTGGTCTTCTGAAGCGGAACAAGCTTTTCAAGACTTAAAAGCTAAATTCATTTCTGCACCTGTTTTAAAACATCCTCGCCCAGAACTTCCTTACATCATGGAAACGGATGCTTCTAGTCTTGCTATGGGAGCAGTGTTATCACAAAGAGATTCGGTCACAAACCAACTACATCCGGTTGCCTTTTGGTCCCGCAAGTTTTCGCCTCCTGAGATCAACTATTCAATTACGGACAAGGAACTTTTGGCCATCAGATCGGCCTTTAAAGCCTGGCGGCATTATCTTCTAGGAGCCAGACACACAGTCACCGTAATGACTGACCACCGCAATCTACAATACCTAAAGACAGCCAAAGCTCAGTCTTCCAGACAACTTCGCTGGGCCCTGTTCCTGGCAGAATTTGACTTTATAATTACTTATCGACCAGGTAGTAAGAACGGAAAGGCGGATGCCCTCTCCCGGATGGGAGTAGATGAACAGTTGATCAATCCAGATCCAATACCCATAATCCCAGAACAAAGGATTTTGGGTTTGGTCAGCACTCAATCTTTTGAAGACATCAAGAACACGGTGAAATCGCTCCTAACTCCGACCGATTTGCAGGACTGGCAATTAAAGGGAAAAGAGTTCTCAGTAGATCAAGACCTACCATATTTCCGAGGACGATTGCACTTGCCCTGTGAGAGACTACAAAAACAAGTAATCTCCGGTTATCATGATTCTCTAATGGAGGGGCACCCTGGCATTACCAAAACCATGGAAAAGATTAAAAGAAATTTCTGGTGGCCATCGTGGAAAAGGGATATTAGAGACTTTGTAATCTCCTGTGGTGTGTGTGCCCAGAATAAAAGTCAAAAGCAAAAACCAGCCGGCCTATTACAGCCACTTGACATCCCTCCCTGTCCATGGCATACCCTGTCCATGGATTTTATCACGGACTTACCTCCATGCTTGGGATATACTACCATCTTAGTAGTCGTGGATCTATTCTCGAAAATGGCGCACTTCATACCCTTGAAGGGTCTGCCTTCAGCCTCAGTATTGGCCCGGGAATTCTTGGCGAACATCGTTCGCTTACACGGTTTTCCTTCGGTTTTAGTCTCCGATAGGGGAAGTCAATTCTTCTCCCACTTCTGGCGCAGTTGCTGTCGTCTAGCCCAAGTCGATGTAAGACTTTCAACCAGTCACCATCCCCAAACGGACGGACAAACCGAAAGGACAAACCAGACACTAGAACAATATCTACGCTGCATGCTCCAACAAACAAGAAAACCCCTGGAAGGACATTCTTTGGATCGCGGAATACGCGTACAACAATTCGACTCATTCTGGAACCGGGAAGACTCCTTTTTTCCTATTATATGGACACCATCCTAGAACCTCCAACCTGGATCCTCCCCAAGAAATTGAAGCACCTGCTGTGGATCACTTGCATTCGGAGATTACCTGTGCTTTTAAGGAAGCCACTGCCCATCTGCAAAGAGCTAAAGCTCAATTCAAAAAGGCAGCCGATCGGCACCGTAAAGAGGCCCCTCACTACGCTGTAGGAGATCAAGTCTGGTTATCCACGAAGCACCTGCCTTTAAAAGGACCCCGCACTTTCATTCCGAGATACCTTGGGCCCTACCTCATATCTGCCATAATCAATCCGGTGGCTGCCAAATTGGAATTACCTACGCATATGAAAATACATCCAGTATTCCATGTCTCCTTATTAAAACCAGTACAACCAGAAACCCGATTGACCGAACTCCCAGAACCCGTTTTGGTAGACGGAGAACTCGAATTTGAAGTGAAGAACATCCTAGACTCCAAGATTTCCAGGTCTAAATTATACTATCTGGTTGATTGGAAAGGATACGGTCCCCAGGAAAGGTCGTGGGAACCCTCAGAACACGTCCACGCAGCTCGTCTGGTCAAGAGATTCCATCTGAATCACCCCGACAAGCCAAAGCCCCCGGAGAAGACACACTTAGGAGGGGCCTTGAGGGGGGATACTGTCATGATCACTGCTTCCAAGGAGCCAGGACCAGCCCAACGTCCTTGGAAGCAGGCCCCTAACCCTAATCCTAGGCACCAGCCGGTCCCCACAGGGACCTTTTGGACCTTGTCCTGGCGCCGGTGGCACCAGGCTCATCAGAAGCATCGGTCCCGGCACTGGAAGCGCCGGGCTCATCATTGGTGTGAAGGTGCTTGGGTGGACTTACCTGCGGCAGACCATGCTGCTTACTTGCCAGACTCTTAGAAGTCCTCGGTGAACTGGGACTACTTTCTTACCTGGGTGGGGCAGCTCCACTCCCTGGATACAGCACTGGAACTCTTCTGGAAGCAGGAACTCTTTTCTTACTTAGGCGGGGCCGTGGAAGGAGACGCCTCATCACTCCAAGGCTATTTAAACCACACCCGATTGATGAAACGTGCTTCGCGTTATTCTGCATCTGCAGCAGAACGCTCACGAGTCTGTTCCAGCATTTCTTCTTGGGATCCTGAACCTGCAAGAATTATACTTACCATTCCTGTACCTGAGCAACATCAGCACCTGCAAAAGACCAGAAACAACAGGTTAGCAGAACGAACTTTCACACGCAGTGCTTGCTTACCTGATCCATCGGCAGCGGCCGTGTCTAACGCTGCACCTCCGCCGGCAAAGATAAACAGTATTATTATACTTGCTGGCACGCTGTGCACTCCAGATTCTTCACGCTGCATCTGCACCTGCAAAGATAAACGGTATTATTATACTTACTGGCACGCTGTGCACTCCAGATTCTTCACGCTGCATCTGCACCTGCAAAGAGAAACAGCATTATTCTACTTACTGGCACGCAGTGCATTCTGGATTCTTCACGCCGCATCTTCACCTGCAAAGACAACAGCAGTGTCACACTTACCGGCACGTGGCGAATTCCGGATTTCTTCATTCGGCATCGTCTCCTGCAAAGACAAAGAAAGAGACAGTAAGAGCGCTGCCATACTTACGCAACTCCAGGCGCTTCAGTGCCATGCATAAAAGACTATAAAGACTAAAGGTGGCCAGAAACTTACCGGTCGTGCAGTCAACGACGGTACCCATCCTCTGAAGTCAAGAGGCCCACGTTTCACCAGTGAAGGAACTGGCAACGGCACCCTGCACTAGACGCAGATGGAGAGCCCAGCATTCACTTATCTAAGGTGAGCACGTTGACCTGGGAGGGGGGTTCAACGGTCAAGCTGGGAGGAGAGAGATAGGGACATTCAGCAACCCAGACCTTTAATCCCCATATTATTTCACCTGCAGAAACCTCACCCTTCGAGTTCGACACACGGTGCGGAGAGGGTCGACCCCAGAAGCCAACCGAATCCTGCACATCACGTTTCGTGTTACAGACACCTTCCTGCCAAGACCCGCGCCTCCGTGGGAATCAGGTGAGCGTTACAGCAGCCTCCACCAGGCCCCCACTCATGTCTCCCACCACCCCCACCCCCCAGCAGTGCAGGGACAGCCTCCACCAGGCCCCCACTCATGTCTCCCACCACCCCCATCCCACAGCCACCAGGGGCAGCCTCCACCAGGCCCCCATTCATGTCTCCCACCACCCCCATCCCACAGCCACCAGGGGCAGCCTCCACCAGGCCCCCACTCATGTCTCCCACCACCCCCACCCCCCAGCAGTGCAGGGGCAGCCTCCACCAGGCCCCCACTCATGTCTCCCACCACCCCCATCCCACAGCCACCAGGGGCAGCCTCCACCAGTCCCCCACTCATGTCTTCCACCACCCCCATCCCACAGCCACCAGGGACAGCCTCCACCAGGCCCCCACGCATGTCTCCCACCAGCCCCACCCCCCAGCAGTGCAGGGGCAGCCTCCAACAGGCCCCCACTCATGTCTCCCACCACCCCCACCCCCCAGCCACCAGGGGCAGCCTCCACCAGGCCCCCACTCATGTCTCCCACCACCCCCACCCCCCAGCAGTGCAGGGGCAGCCTCCACCAGGCCACCACTCATGTCTCCCACCACCCCCACCCCCCAGCCACCAGGGGCAGCCTCCACCAGGCCCCCACACATGTCCCCTATTACCCCCACCCCCCAGCAGTGCAGGGGCAGCCTCCACCAGGCCCCCACTCATGTCTCCCACCACCCCCACCCCCCAGCAGTGCAGGGGCAGCCTCCACCAGGCCCCCACTCATGTCCCCTATTACCCCCACCCCCAGCAGTGCAGGGGCAGCCTCCACCAGGCCCCCACTCATGCCTCCCACCACCCCCACCCCCCAGCCACCAGGGGCAGCCTCCACCAGGCCCCCACTCATGTCCCCTATTACCCCCACCCCCCAGCAGTGCAGGGGCAGCCTCCACCAGGCCCCCACTCATGTCTCCCACCACCCCCACCCCCCAGCAATGCAGGGGCAGCCTCCATCAGGCCCCCACTCATGTCTCCCACCACCCCCATCCCACAGCCACCAGGGGCAGGCTCCACCAGGCCCACACTTATGTCTCCCACCACCCCCATCCCACAGCCACCAGGGGCAGCCTCCACCAGGCCCCCACTCATGTCTCCCACCACCCCTACCCCCCAGCAGTGCAGGGGCAGCCTCCACCAGGCCCCCACTCATGTCTCCCACCACCCCCACCCCCCAGCCACCAGGGGCAGCCTCGACCAGGCCCCCACTCATGTCCCCTATTACCCCCACCCCCCAGCAGTGCAGTGGCAGCCTCCACCAGGCCCCCACTCATGTCGCCTATTACCCCCAACCCCAGCAGTGCAGGGGCAGCCTCCACCAGGCCCCCACTCATGTCTCCCACCACCCCCACCCCCCAGCAGTGCAGGGGCAGCCTCCACCAGGCCCTCACTCATGTCTCCCACCACCCCCATCCCACAGCCACCAGGGGCAGCCTCCACCAGGCCCCACTCATGTCTCCCACCACCCCCACCCCCCAGCAGTTCAGGGGCAGCCTCCACCAGGCACCCACTCATGTCTCCCACCACCCTTATCCCACAGCCACCAGGGGCAGCCTCCAGCAGGCCCCCACTCATGTCTCCCACCACCCCCATCCCACAGCCACCAGGGGCAGCCTCCACCAGGCCCCCACTCTTGTCTCCCACCACCCCCACCCCCCAGCAGTGCCGTGGCAGCCTCCACCTGGCCCCCACTCATGTCTCCCACCACCCCCATCCCACAGCCACTAGGGGCAGCCTCCACCAGGCCCCCACTCATGTCCCCTATTACCCCCACCCCCCAGCAGTGCAGGGGCATCCTCCACCAGGCCCCCACTCATGTCTCCCACCACCCCCATCCCACAGCCACCAGGGGCAGCCTCCACCAGGCCCCCACTCATGTCTCCCACCACCCCCACCCCCCAGAAGTTCAGGGGCAGCCTCCACCAGGCCCCCACTCATGTCTCCCACCACCCTTATCCCACAGCCACCAGGGGCAGCCTCCACCAGGCCCCCACTCATGTCTCCCACCACCCCCATCCCACAGCCACCAGGGGCAGCCTCCACCAGCCCCCCACTCTTGTCTCCCACCACCCCCACCCCCCAGCAGTGCAGGGGCAGCCTCCACCAGGCCCCCACTCATGTCTCCCACCACCCCCATCCCACAGCCACTAGGGGCAGCCTCCACCAGGCCCCCGCTCATGTCTCCCACCACCCTCACCCCCCAGCAGTGCAGGGGCAGCCTCCACCAGGCCCCCACTCATGTCTCCCACCACCCCCACACCCCAGCCACCAGGGGCAGCCTCCACCAGGCCCCCACTCATGTCCCCTATTACCCCCACACCCCAGCAGTGCAGGGGCAGCCTCCACCAGGCCCCCACTCATGTCGTGCCCACCACCCCCACCCCCCAGCAGTGCCGGGGCAGCCTCCACCAGGCCCCCACTCATGTCTCCCACCACCCCCATCCCACAGCCACCAGGGGCAGCCTCCACCAGGCCCCCACTCATGTATCCCACCACCCCCATCCCACAGCCACCAGGGGCAGGCTCCACCAGGCCCCCACTCATGTCTCCCACCAATGTCTCCCACCACCCCCATCCCACAGCCACCAGGGGCAGCCTCCACCAGGCCCCCACTCATGTCTCCCACCACCCCCATCCCAAAGCCACCAGGGGCAGGCTCCACCAGGCCCCCACTCATGTCTCCCACCACCCCCACCCCCCAGCAGTTCAGGGGCAGCCACCACCAGGCCCCCACTCATGTCTCCCACCACCCCCATCCCACAGCCACCAGGGCCAGCCTCCATCAGGCCCCCACTCATGTCTCCCACCACCCCCACCACCCAGCAGTGCAGCTGCAGCCTCCACCAGGCCCCCACTCATGTCTCCCACCACCCCCACCCCCCAGCAGTGCAGGTGCAGCCTCCACCAGGCCCCCACTCACGTCTCCCACCACCCCCACCCCCCAGCCACCAGGGGCAGCCTCCACCAGGCCCCCACCCATGTCCCCTATTACCCCCACCCCCCAGCAGTGCAGGGGCATCCTCCACCAGGCCCCCACTCATGTCTCCCACCACCCCCATCCCACAGCCACCAGGGGCAGCCTCCACCAGGCCCCCACTCATGTCTCCCACCACCCCCACCCCCCAGCAGTTCAGGGGCAGCCTCCACCAGGTCCCCACTCATGTCTCCCACCACCCTTATCCCACAGCCACCAGGGGCAGCCTCCACCAGGCCCCCACTCATGTCTCCCACCACCCCCACCCCACAGCCACCAGGGGCAGCCTCCACCAGGCCCCCACTCTTGTCTCCCACCACCCCCACCCCCCAGCAGTGCAGGGGCAGCCTCCACCAGGCCCCCACTCATGTCTCCTACCACCCCCATCCCACAGCCACTAGGGGCAGCCTCCACCAGGCCCCTGCTCATGTCTCCCACCACCCCCACCCCCCAGCAGTGCAGGGGCAGCCTCCACCAGGCCCCCACTCATGTCTCCCACCACCCCCACCCCCCAGCCACCAGGGGCAGCCTCCACCAGGCCCCCACTCATGTCCCCTATTACCCCCACCCCCCAGCAGTGCAGGGGCCGCCTAGACCAGGCCCCCACTCATGTCTCCCACCACCCCCACCCCCCAGCAGTGCCGGGGCAGCCTCCACCAGGCCCCCACTCATGTCTCCCACCACCCCCATCCCACAGCCACCAGGGGCAGTCTCCACCAGGCCCCCACTCATGTCTCCCACCACCCCCATCCCACAGCCACCAGGGGCAGGCTCCACCAGGCCCCCACTCATGTCTCCCACCAATGTCTCCCACCACCCCCATCCCACAGCCACCAGGGGCAGCCTCCACCAGGCCCCCACTCATGTCTCCCACCACCCCCATCCCAAAGCCACCAGGGGCAGGCTCCACCAGGCCCCCACTCATGTCTCCCACCACCCCCACCCCCCAGCAGTTCAGGGGCAGCCTCCACCAGGCCCCCACTCATGTCTCCCACCACCCCCATCCCACAGCCACCAGGGCCAGCCTCCACCAGGCCCCCACTCATGTCTCCCACCACCCCCACCACCCAGCAGTGCAGGGGCAGCCTCCACCAGGCCCCCACTCATGTCTCCCACCACCCCCACCCCCCAGCAGTGCAGGGGCAGCCTCCACCAGGCCCCCACTCATGTCTCCCACCACCCCCAGCCACCAGGAGCAGCCTCCACCAGGCCCCCACTCATGTCCCCTATTACCCCCACCCCCCAGCAGTGCAGGGGCAGCCTCCACCAGGCCCCCACTCATGTCTCCCACCATCCCCACCCCCCAGCAGTGCAGGGGCAGCCTCCACCAGGCCCCCACTCATGTCTCCCACCACCCCCACCCCCCAGCAGTGCAGGGGCAGCCTCCACCAGGCCCTCACTCATGTCTCCCACCACCCCCATCCCACAGCCACCAGGGGCAGCCTCCACCAGGCCCCCACTCATGTCTCCCACCACCCCCACCCCCCAGCAGTTCAGGGGCAGCCTCCACCAGGCACCCACTCATGTCTCCCACCACCCTTATCCCACAGCCACCAGGGGCAGCCTCCAGCAGGCCCCCACTCATGTCTCCCACCACCCCCATCCCACAGCCACCAGGGGCAGCCTCCACCAGGCCCCCACTCTTGTCTCCCACCACCCCCACCCCCCAGCAGTGCCGGGGCAGCCTCCACCAGGCCCCCACTCATGTCTCCCACCACCCCCATCCCACAGCCACTAGGGGCAGCCTCCACCAGGCCCCCACTCATGTCCCCTATTACCCCCACCCCCCAGCAGTGCAGGGGCATCCTCCACCAGGCCCCCACTCATGTCTCCCACCACCCCCATCCCACAGCCACCAGGGGCAGCCTCCACCAGGCCCCCACTCATGTCTCCCACCACCCCCACCCCCCAGCAGTTCAGGGGCAGCCACCACCAGGCCCCCACTCATGTCTCCCACCACCCCCATCCCACAGCCACCAGGTCCAGCCTCCATCAGGCCCCCACTCATGTCTCCCACCACCCCCACCACCCAGCAGTGCAGCTGCAGCCTCCACCAGGCCCCCACTCATGTCTCCCACCACCCCCACCCCCCAGCAGTGCAGGTGCAGCCTCCACCAGGCCCCCACTCATGTCTCCCACCACCCCCACCCCCCAGCCACCAGGGGCAGCCTCCACCAGGCCCCCACCCATGTCCCCTATTACCCCCACCCCCCAGCAGTGCAGGGGCATCCTCCACCAGGCCCCCACTCATGTCTCCCACCACCCCCATCCCACAGCCACCAGGGGCAGCCTCCACCAGGCCCCCACTCATGTCTCCCACCACCCCCACCCCCCAGCAGTTCAGGGGCAGCCTCCACCAGGCCCCCACTCATGTCTCCCACCATCCCCACCCCACAGCCACCAGGGGCAGCCTCCACCAGGCCCCCACTCTTGTCTCCCACCACCCCCACCCCCCAGCAGTGCAGGGGCAGCCTCCACCAGGCCCCCACTCATGTCTCCTACCACCCCCATCCCACAGCCACTAGGGGCAGCCTCCACCAGGCCCCTGCTCATGTCTCCCACCACCCCCACCCCCCAGCAGTGCAGGGGCAGCCTCCACCAGGCCCCCACTCATGTCTCCCACCACCCCCACCCCCCAGCCACCAGGGGCAGCCTCCACCAGGCCCCCACTCATGTCCCCTATTACCCCCACCCCCCAGCAGTGCAGGGGCCGCCTAGACCAGGCCCCCACTCATGTCTCCCACCACCCCCACCCCCCAGCAGTGCCGGGGCAGCCTCCACCAGGCCCCCACTCATGTCTCCCACCACCCCCATCCCACAGCCACCAGGGGCAGTCTCCACCAGGCCCCCACTCATGTCTCCCACCACCCCCATCCCACAGCCACCAGGGGCAGGCTCCACCAGGCCCCCACTCATGTCTCCCACCAATGTCTCCCACCACCCCCATCCCACAGCCACCAGGGGCAGCCTCCACCAGGCCCCCACTCATGTCTCCCACCACCCCCATCCCAAAGCCACCAGGGGCAGGCTCCACCAGGCCCCCACTCATGTCTCCCACCACCCCCACCCCCCAGCAGTTCAGGGGCAGCCTCCACCAGGCCCCCACTCATGTCTCCCACCACCCCCATCCCACAGCCACCAGGGCCAGCCTCCACCAGGCCCCCACTCATGTCTCCCACCACCCCCACAACCCAGCAGTGCAGGGGCAGCCTCCACCAGGCCCCCACTCATGTCTCCCACCACCCCCACCCCCCAGCAGTGCAGGGGCAGCCTCCACCAGGCCCCCACTCATGTCTCCCACCACCCCCAGCCACCAGGGGCAGCCTCCACCAGGCCCCCACTCATGTCCCCTATTACCCCCACCCCCCAGCAGTGCAGGGGCAGCCTCCACCAGGCCCCCACTCATGTCTCCCACCATCCCCACCCCCCAGCAGTGCAGGGGCAACCTCCACCAGGCCCCCACTCATGTCTCCCACCACCCCCACCCCCCAGCAGTGCAGGGGCAGCCTCCACCAGGCCCTCACTCATGTCTCCCACCACCCCATCCCACAGCCACCAGGGGCAGCCTCCACCAGGCCCCCACTCATGTCTCCCACCACCCCCACCCCCCAGCAGTTCAGGGGCAGCCTCCACCAGGCACCCACTCATGTCTCCCACCACCCTTATCCCACAGCCACCAGGGGCAGCCTCCAGCAGGCCCCCACTCATGTCTCCCACCACCCCCATCCCACAGCCACCAGGGGCAGCCTCCACCAGGCCCCCACTCTTGTCTCCCACCACCCCCACCCCCCAGCAGTGCCGGGGCAGCCTCCACCAGGCCCCCACTCATGTCTCCCACCACCCCCATCCCACAGCCACTAGGGGCAGCCTCCACCAGGCCCCCACTCATGTCCCCTATTACCCCCACCCCCCAGCAGTGCAGGGGCATCCTCCACCAGGCCCCCACTCATGTCTCCCACCACCCCCATCCCACAGCCACCAGGGGCAGCCTCCACCAGGCCCCCACTCATGTCTCCCACCACCCCCACCCCCCAGAAGTTCAGGGGCAGCCTCCACCAGGCCCCCACTCATGTCTCCCACCACCCTTATCCCACAGCCACCAGGGGCAGCCTCCACCAGGCCCCCACTCATGTCTCCCACCACCCCCATCCCACAGCCACCAGGGGCAGCCTCCACCAGGCCCCCACTCTTGTCTCCCACCACCCCCACCCCCCAGCAGTGCAGGGGCAGCCTCCACCAGGCCCCCACTCATGTCTCCCACCACCCCCATCCCACAGCCACTAGGGGCAGCCTCCACCAGGCCCCCGCTCATGTCTCCCACCACCCTCACCCCCCAGCAGTGCAGGGGCAGCCTCCACCAGGCCCCCACTCATGTCTCCCACCACCCCCACACCCCAGCCACCAGGGGCAGCCTCCACCAGGCCCCCACTCATGTCCCCTATTACCCCCACACCCCAGCAGTGCAGGGGCAGCCTCCACCAGGACCCCACTCATGTCGTGCCCACCACCCCCACCCCCCAGCAGTGCCGGGGCAGCCTCCACCAGGCCCCCACTCATGTCTCCCACCACCCCCATCCCACAGCCACCAGGGGCAGCCTCCACTAGGCCCCCACTCATGTCTCCCACCACCCCCATCCCACAGCCACCAGGGGCAGGCTCCACCAGGCCCCCACTCATGTCTCCCACCAATGTCTCCCACCACCCCCATCCCACCACCACCAGGGGCAGCCTCCACCAGGCCCCCACTCATGTCTCCCACCACCCCCATCCCAAAGCCACCAGGGGCAGGCTCCACCAGGCCCCCACTCATGTCTCCCACCACCCCCACCCCCAGCAGTTCAGGGGCAGCCACCACCAGGCCCCCACTCATGTCTCCCACCACCCCCATCCCACAGCCACCAGGGCCAGCCTCCATCAGGCCCCCACTCATGTCTCCCACCACCCCCACCACCCAGCAGTGCAGCGGCAGCCTCCACCAGGCCCCCACTCATGTCTCCCACCACCCCCACCCCCCAGCAGTGCAGGTGCAGCCTCCACCAGGCCCCCACTCATGTCTCCCACCACCCCCACCCCCCAGCCACCAGGGGCAGCCTCCACCAGGCCCCCACCCATGTCCCCTATTACCCCCACCCCCCAGCAGTGCAGGGGCATCCTCCACCAGGCCCCCACTCATGTCTCCCACCACCCCCATCCCACAGCCACCAGAGGCAGCCTCCACCAGGCCCCCACTCATGTCTCCCACCACCCCCACCCCCCAGCAGTTCAGGGGCAGCCTCCACCAGGTCCCCACTCATGTCTCCCACCACCCTTATCCCACAGCCACCAGGGGCAGCCTCCACCAGGCCCCCACTCATGTCTCCCACCACCCCCACCCCACAGCCACCAGGGGCAGCCTCCACCAGGCCCCCACTCTTGTCTCCCACCACCCCCACCCCCCAGCAGTGCAGGGGCAGCCTCCACCAGGCCCCCACTCATGTCTCCTACCACCCCCATTCCACAGCCACTAGGGGCAGCCTCCACCAGGCCCCTGCTCATGTCTCCCACCACCCCCACCCCCCAGCAGTGCAGGGGCAGCCTCCACCAGGCCCCCACTCATGTCTCCCACCACCCCCACCCCCCAGCCACCAGGGGCAGCCTCCACCAGGCCCCCACTCATGTCCCCTATTACCCCCACCCCCCAGCAGTGCAGGGGCCGCCTAGACCAGGCCCCCACTCATGTCTCCCACCACCCCCACCCCCCAGCAGTGCCGGGGCAGCCTCCACCAGGCCCCCACTCATGTCTCCCACCACCCCCATCCCACAGCCACCAGGGGCAGCCTCCACCAGGCCCCCACTCATGTCTCCCACCACCCCCATTCCACAGCCACCAGGGGCAGGCTCCACCAGGCCCCCACTCTTGTCCCCCACCACCCCCGCCCCCAGCCACCAGGGGCAGCCTCCACCAGGCCCCCACTCATGTCTCCCAACACCCCCACCCCCCAGCAGTGCAGGGGCAGCCTCCACCAGGCCCCCACTCATGTCTCCCACCACCCCCATCCCACAGCCACCAGGGGCAGCCTCCACCAGGCCCCCACTCATGTCTCCCACCACCCCCACCCCCGCAGCAGTGCAGGGGCAGCCTCCACCAGGCCCCCACTCTTGTCTCCCACCATCCCCAACCCCCAGCCGCCAGGGGCAGCCTCCACCAGGCCCCCACTCATGCCCCATATTGCCCCCACCCCCCAGCAGTGCAGGGGCAGCCTCCACCAGGCCCCCACTCATGTCTCCCACCACACCCACCCCCCAGCAGTGCAGGGGCAGCCTCCACCAGGCCCCCACTCATGTCCCCTATTACCCCCACCCCCCAGCAGTGCAGGGGCAGCCTCCACCAGGGCCCCACTGATGTCCCCTATTACCCCCACCCCCCAGCAGTGCAGGGGCAGCCTCTACCAGGCCCCACTCATGTCTCACACCACCCCCATCCCACAGCCACCAGGGGCAGGCTCCACCAGGCCCCCACTCATGTCTCCCACGACCCATTCCCACAGCCACCAGGAACAGCCTCCACCAGGCCCCCACTCATGTCTCCCACCACCCCCGCCCCCCAGCCACCAGGGGAAGCCTCCACCAGGCCCCCACTCATGTCTCCCACCACCCCCACCCCCCAGCCACCAGGGGCAGCATCCACTAGGCCCCCAATCATGTCCCCTATTACCCCCACCCCCCAGCAGTGCAGGGGCAGCCTCCACCAGGCCCCCACTCATGTGTCCCACCACCCCCACCCCCCAGCAGTGCAGGTGCAACCTCCACCAGACCCCCACTCATGTCCACTATTACCCCCACCCCCCAGCAGTGCAGGGGCAGCCTCCACCAGGCCCCCACTCATGTCCCCTATTACCCCCACCCCCCAGCCACCAGGGGCAGCCTCCACCAGGCCCCCACTCATGTCCCCTATTACCCCCACCCCCCAGCAGTGCAGGGGCAGCCTCAACCAGGCCCCCACTCATGTCCCCTATTACCCCCACCCCCCAGCTGTTCAGGGGCAGCCTCCACCAGGCCCCCACTCATGTCTCCCACCACCCCATCCCACATCTACCAGTGCCAGCCTCCACCAGGCCCTCACTCATGTCTCCCACCACCGCCACCCCCCAGCAGTGCAGGGGCAGCCTCCACCAGGCCCCCACTCATGTCTCCCACCACCCCCACCCCCCAGCCACCAGGGGCAGCCTCCACCAGGCCCCCACTCATATCCCCTATTACCCCCACCCCCCAGCAGTGCAGGGGCAGCCTCCACCAGGCCCCCACTCATGTCTCCCACCACCCCACCCCCCAGCAGTGCAGGGGCAGCCTCCACCAGGCCCCCACTCATGTCTCCCACCACCCCCATCCCACAGCCACCAGGGGCAGGCTCCACCAGGCCCCCACTCATGTCTCCCACCACCCCCATCCCACAGCCACCAGGGGCAGCCTCCACCAGGCCCCCACTCATGTCTCCCACCACCGCCACCCCCCAGCAGTGCAGGGGCAGCCTCCACCAGGCCCCCACTCATGTCTCCCACCACCCCCACCCCCCAACCGCCAGGGGCAGCCTCCACCAGGCCCCCACTCATATCCCCTATAACCCCCACCCCCCAGCAGTGCAGGGGCAGCCTCCACCAGGCCCCCACTCATGTCTCCCACCACCCCCACCCCCCAGCAGTGCAGGGGCAGCCTCCACCAGGCCCCCAGTCATGTCTCCCACCACCCCCATCCCACAGCCACCAGGGGCAGCCTCCACCAGGCCCCCACTCATGTCTCCCACCACCCACACCCCCCAGCCACCAGGGGCAGCCTCCAATAGGCCCCCACTCATGTCCGCTATTACCCCCAACCCCCAGCAGTGCAGGGGCAGCCTCCACCAGGCCCCCACTCATGTCTCCCACCACCCCCACCCCCCAGTCACCAGGGGCAGCCTCCACCAGGCCCCCACTCATGTCCCCTATTACCCACACCCCCAGCAGTGCAGGGGTAGCCTCCACCAGGCCCCCACTCATGTCTCCCACCACCCCCACCCCCCAGCAGTGCAGGGGCAGCCTCCACCAGGCCCCCACTCATGTCTCCCACCACCCCCATCCCACAGCCACCAGGGGCAGGCACGACCAGGCCCCCACTCATGTCTCCCACCACCCCTTCCCACAGCCACCAGGGGCAGCCTCCACCAGGCCCCCACTCTGTCTCCCACCACCCCCACCCCCCAGCCACCAGGGGCAGCCTCCACCAGGCCCCCACTCATGTCCCCTATTACCCCCACCCCCCAGCAGTGCAGGGGCAGCCTCCACCAGGCCCCCACTCATGTCTCCCACCACCCCCACCCCCCAGCAGTGCAGGGGCAGCCTCCACAAGGCCCCCACTCATGTCCCCTATTACCCCCACCCCCCAGCAGTGCAGGGGCAGCCTCCACCAGGCCCCCACTCATGTCCCCTATTACCCCCACCCCCCAGCAGTACAGGGGCAGCCTCCACCAGGCCCCCACTCATGTCTCCCACCACCCCCACCCCCCCAGCAGTGCAGGGGCAGCCTCCACCAGGCCCCCACTCATGTCTCCCACCACCCCCACCCCCCAGCAGTGCAGGGGCAGCCTCAACCAGGCCCCCACTCATGTCCCCTATTACCCTCACCCCCCAGCAGTGCAGGGGCAGCCTCCACCAGGCCCCCACTCATGTCTCCCACCACCCCATCCCACATCTACCAGTGCCAGCCTCCACCAGGCCCTCACTCATGTCTCCCACCACCGCCACCCCCCAGCAGTGCAGGGGCAGCCTCCACCAGGCCCCCACTCATGTCTCCCACCACCCCCACCCCCCAGCCACCAGGGGCAGCCTCCACCAGGCCCCCACTCATATCCCCTATTACCCCCATCCCCCAGCAGTGCAGGGGCAGCCTCCACCAGGCCCCCACTCATGTCTCCCACCACCCCACCCCCCAGCAGTGCAGGGGCAGCCTCCACCAGGCCCCCACTCATGTCTCCCACCACCCCCATCCCACAGCCACCAGGGGCAGGCTCCACCAGGCCCCCACTCATGTCTCCCACCACCCCCATCCCACAGCCACCAGGGGCAGCCTCCACCAGGCCCCCACTCATGTCTCCCACCACCGCCACCACCCAGCAGTGCAGGGGCAGCCTCCACCAGGCCCCCACTCATGTCTCCCACCACCCCCACCCCCCAACCACCAGGGGCAGCCTCCACCAGGCCCCCACTCATATCCCCTATTACCCCCACCCCCAGCAGTGCAGGGGCAGCCTCCACCAGGCCCCCACTCATGTCTCCCACCACCCCCACCCCCCAGCAGTGCAGGGGCAGCCTCCACCAGTCCCCCACTCATGTCTCCCACCACCCCCATCCCACAGCCACCAGGGGCAGCCTCCACCAGGCCCCCACTCATGTCTCCCACCACCCACACCCCCCAGCCACCAGGGGCAGCCTCCACCAGGCCCCCACTCATGTCCGCTATTACCCCCACCCCCCAGCAGTGCAGGGGCAGCCTCCACCAGGCCCCCACTCATGTCTCCCACCACCCCCATCCCCCAGCCACCAGGGGCAGCCTCCACCAGGCCCCCACTCATGTCCCATATTACCCCCACCCCCAGCAGTGCAGGGGTAGCCTCCACCAGGCCCCCACTCATGTCTCCACCACCCCTTCCCACAGCCACCAGGGGCAGCCTCCACCAGGCCCCCACTCATGTCTCCCACCACCCCCACCCCACAGCAGTGCAGGTGCAGCCTCCACCATGCCCCCACTAATGTCTCCCACCACCCCCACCCCCCCAGCCACCAGGGGCAGCCTCCACCAGGCCCCCACTCATGTCTCCCACCACCCCCACCCCCCAGCCACCAGGGGCAGCCTCCACCAGGCCCCCACTCATGTCCCCTATTACCCCCACCCCCCAGCAGTGCAGGGGCAGCTTCCACCAGGCCCCCACTCATGTCTCCCACCACCCCCACCCCCCAGCAGTGCAGGGGCAGCCTCCACAAGGCCCCCACTCATGTCCCCTATTACCCCCACCCCCCAGCAGTGCAGGGGCAGCCTCCACCAGGCCCCCACTCATGTCCCCTATTACCCCCACCCCCCAGCAGTACAGGGGCAGCCTCCACCAGGCCCCCACTCATGTCTCCCACCACCCCCACCCCCCCAGCAGTGCAGGGGCAGCCTCCATCAGGCCCCCACTCATGTCTCCCACCACCCCCACCCCCAGCAGTGCAGGGGCAGCCTCAACCAGGCCCCACTCATGTCCCCTATTACCCCCACCCCCCAGCAGTGCAGGGGCAGCCTCCACCAGGCCCCCACTCATGTCTCCCACCACCCCCATCCCACAGCCACCAGGGGCAGCCTCCACCTGGCCCCCACTCATGTCTCCCACCACCGCCACCCCCCAGCAGTGCAGGGGCAGCCTCCACCAGGCCCCCACTCATGTCTCCCACCACCCCCACCCCCCAGCAGTGCAGGGGCAGCCTCCACCAGGCCCCAATCATGTCCCCTATTACCCCCACCCCCCAGCAGTGCAGGGCAGCCTCCACCAGGCCCCCACTCATGTCTCCCACCACCCCCACCCCCCAGCAGTGCAGGTGCAACCTCCACCAGGCCCCCACTCATGTCCACTATTACCCCCACCCCCCAGCAGTGCAGGGGCAGCCTCCACCAGGCCCCCACTCATGTCCCCTATTACCCCCACCCCCCAGCCACCAGGGGCAGCCTCCACCAGGCCCCACTCATGTCCCCTATTACCCCCACCCCCGAGCAGTGCAGGGGCAGCCTCCACCAGGCCCCCCACTCATGTCTCCCACCACCCCCACCCCCCAGCAGTGCAGGGGCAGCCTCAACCAGGCCCCCACTCATGTCCCCTATTACCCCCACCCCCCAGCAGTTCAGGGGCAGCCTCCACCAGGCCCCCACTCATGTCTCCCACCACCCCATCCCACATCTACCAGTGCCAGCCTCCACCAGGCCCTCACTCATGTCTCCCACCACCGCCACCCCCCAGCAGTGCAGGGCAGCCTCCACCAGGCCCCCACTCATGTCTCCCACCACCCCCACCCCCCAGCCACCAGGGGGCAGCCTCCACCAGGCCCCCACTCATATCCCCTATTACCCCCACCCCCAGCAGTGCAGGGGCAGCCTCCACCAGGCCCCCACTCATGTCTCCCACCACCCCACCCCCCAGCAGTGCAGGGGCAGCCTCCACCAGGCCCCCACTCATGTCTCCCACCACCCCCATCCCACAGCCACCAGGGGCAGGCTCCACCAGGCCCCCACTCATGTCTCCCACCACCCCCATCCCACAGCCACCAGGGGCAGCCTCCACCAGGCCCCCACTCATGTCTCCCACCACCGCCACCCCCCAGCAGTGCAGGGGCAGCCTCCACCAGGCCCCCACTCATGTCTCCCACCACCCCACCCCCCAACCGCCAGGGGCAGCCTCCACCAGGCCCCCACTCATATCCCCTATAACCCCCACCCCCCAGCAGTGCAGGGGCAGCCTCCACCAGGCCCCCACTCATGTCTCCCACCACCCCACCCCCCAGCAGTGCAGGGGCAGCCTCCACCAGGCCCCCAGTCATGTCTCCCACCACCCCCATCCCACAGCCACCAGGGGCAGCCTCCACCAGGCCCCCACTCATGTCTCCCACCACCCACACCCCCAGCCACCAGGGGCAGCCTCCAATAGGCCCCCACTCATGTCCGCTATTACCCCCACCCCCCAGCAGTGCAGGGGCAGCCTCCACCAGGCCCCCACTCATGTCTCCCACCACCCCCACCCCCAGTCACCAGGGGCAGCCTCCACCAGGCCCCCACTCATGTCCCCTATTACCCCCACCCCCAGCAGTGCAGGGGTAGCCTCCACCAGGCCCCCACTCATGTCTCCCACCACCCCACCCCCCAGCAGTGCAGGGGCAGCCTCCACCAGGCCCCCACTCATGTCTCCCACCACCCCCATCCCACAGCCACCAGGGGCAGGCACGACCAGGCCCCCACTCATGTCTCCCACCACCCCTTCCCACAGCCACCAGGGGCAGCCTCCACCAGGCCCCCACTCTGTCTCCCACCACCCCCACCCCCAGCCACCAGGGCAGCCTCCACCAGGCCCCCACTCATGTCCCCTATTACCCCCACCCCCCAGCAGTGCAGGGGCAGCCTCCACCAGGCCCCCACTCATGTCTCCCACCACCCCCACCCCCCAGCAGTGCAGGGGCAGCCTCCACAAGGCCCCCACTCATGTCCCCTATTACCCCCACCCCCCAGCAGTGCAGGGGCAGCCTCCACCAGGCCCCCACTCATGTCCCCTATCACCCCCACCCCCAGCAGTACAGGGGCAGCCTCCACCAGGCCCCCACTCATGTCTCCCACCACCCCCACCCCCCCAGCAGTGCAGGGGCAGCCTCCACCAGGCCCCCACTCATGTCTCCCACCACCCCCACCCCCCAGCAGTGCAGGGGCAGCCTCAACCAGGCCCCCACTCATGTCCCCTATTACCCTCACCCCCCAGCAGTGCAGGGGCAGCCTCCACCAGGCCCCCACTCATGTCTCCCACCACCCCATCCCACATCTACCAGTGCCAGCCTCCACCAGGCCCTCACTCATGTCTCCCACCACCGCCACCCCCCAGCAGTGCAGGGGCAGCCTCCACCAGGCCCCCACTCATGTCTCCCACCACCCCCACCCCCCAGCCACCAGGGGCAGCCTCCACCAGGCCCCCACTCATATCCCCTATTACCCCCACCCCCCAGCAGTGCAGGGGCAGCCTCCACCAGGCCCCCACTCATGTCTCCCACCACCCCACCCCCCAGCAGTGCAGGGCAGCCTCCACCAGGCCCCCACTCATGTCTCCCACCACCCCCATCCCACAGCCACCAGGGGCAGGCTCCACCAGGCCCCCACTCATGTCTCCCACCACCCCCATCCCACAGCCACCAGGGGCAGCCTCCACCAGGCCCCCACTCATGTCTCCCACCACCGCCACCACCCAGCAGTGCAGGGGCAGCCTCCACCAGGCCCCCACTCATGTCTCCCACCACCCCCACCCCCCAACCACCAGGCGCAGCCTCCACCAGGCCCCCACTCATATCCCCTATTACCCCCACCCCCCAGCAGTGCAGGGGCAGCCTCCACCAGGCCCCCACTCATGTCTCCCACCACCCCCACCCCCCAGCAGTGCAGGGGCAGCCTCCACCAGTCCCCCACTCATGTCTCCCACCACCCCCATCCCACAGCCACCAGGGGCAGCCTCCACCAGGCCCCCACTCATGTCTCCCACCACCCACACCCCCCAGCCACCAGGGGCAGCCTCCACCAGGCCCCCACTCATGTCTCCCACCACCCCCACCCCCCAGCAGTGCAGGTGCAGCCTCCACCATGCCCCCACTAATGTCTCCCACCACCCCCACCCCCCCAGCCACCAGGGGCAGCCTCCACCAGGCCCCCACTCATGTCTCCCACCACCCCCACCCCCCAGCCACCAGGGGCAGCCTCCACCAGGCCCCCACTCATGTCCCCTATTACCCCCACCCCCAGCAGTGCAGGGGCAGCTTCCACCAGGCCCCCACTCATGTCTCCCACCACCCCCACCCCCCAGCAGTGCAGGGGCAGCCTCCACAAGGCCCCCACTCATGTCCCCTATTACCCCCACCCCCCAGCAGTGCAGGGGCAGCCTCCACCAGGCCCCCACTCATGTCCCCTATTACCCCCACCCCCCAGCAGTACAGGGGCAGCCTCCACCAGGCCCCCACTCATGTCTCCCACCACCCCCACCCCCCCAGCAGTGCAGGGGCAGCCTCCATCAGGCCCCCACTTATGTCTCCCACCACCCCCACCCCCCAGCAGTGCAGGGGCAGCCTCAACCAGGCCCCACTCATGTCCCCTATTACCCCCACCCCCCAGCAGTGCAGGGGCAGCCTCCACCAGGCCCCCACTCATGTCTCCCACCACCCCCATCCCACAGCCACCAGGGGCAGCCTCCACCTGGCCCCCACTCATGTCTCCCACCACCGCCACCCCCCAGCAGTGCAGGGGCAGCCTCCACCAGGCCCCCACTCATGTCTCCCACCACCCCCACCCCCCAGCCACCAGGGGCAGCCTCCACCAGGCCCCCACTCATATCCCCTATTACCCCCACCCCCCAGCAGTGCAGGGGCAGCCTCCACCTGGCCCCCACTCATGTCTCCCACCCCCCCACCCCCCAGCAGTGGCAGGGGCAGCCTCCACCAGGCCCCCACTCATGTCTCCCACCACCCCCATCCCACAGCCACCAGGGCAGGCTCCACCAGGCCCCCACTCATTTCTCCCACCACCCCCATCCCACAGCCACCAGGGGCAGCCTCCACCAGGCCCCCACTCATGTCTCCCACCACCCCCACCCCCCAGCAGTGCAGGGGCAG